>NW_027526422.1:57355458-57625458 GCF_048455015.1 Haemaphysalis longicornis
AGCAAACTATCGAACCTAACGCAGAGCGGCCGCCCTTTTCACGGAGGTACTTGCCACATCTAATGCACCCCAACTGATAAGCGCATTCAAGGAAACTAGTTACTTGTTCACCACATATTCTGCCGGCAAGCGATCGAACATGACGCACAGCGCCCGCTCATTGTACGGAGGTACTTGTCACGTACGTCTAAAACACATCCCAACTGGTAGGCGTCTTCAAGGGAACTAGAGTTACTTGTTCACCCCAGATTCTGCCAGCAAACTATCGAACCTAACGCGCAGCGGCCGCCCTTTGCACGGAGGTACTCGCCACGTCTAATGCACATCCCAACTGATAAGGGTATTCAAGGAAACTAGTTACTTGTTCACCACATATTCTGCCGGCAAACGATCGAACCTGACGCGGAGCTCCCCGCACCGCTCTTTGTACGGAGGTACTTGCGACGTCTAAAGCATATCCAAACCGATAAGCGTCTTCAAGGGAACTAGAGTTACTTGTTCACCACATATTCTGCCGGCAAACGATCGACCCTGACGCGCAGCGCCCGCGCTTTGTACGGAGGTGCTTGCCACGTCTAAAACACATCCCAACTGATAAGCGTCTTCAAGGGAACTAAAGTTAGTTTTTCACCCCAGATTCTGCCAGTTAACTATCGAACCTAACTCGCAGCAGCCGCCCTTTGCACGGAGGTACTTGCCACGTCTAATGCACATCACAACTGATAAGCGTATTCAAGAAAACTAGTTACTTGTTCACCACATATTCTGCCGGCTAAAGATCGAACCTGACACTCAGCGCCTGCGCTTTGTACGGAGTTACTTGCCGCGTCTAAAGCACATACCAACTGAGAAGCGTCTTCAAGGGAACTAAACTTAGTTGTTCACTCCAGATTCTGCCAGCGAACTATCGAACCTAACGCGCAGCGGCCGCCGTTTGCACGGAGGTACTTGCCAGGTCTAATGCACATCCCAACTGATACGCGTATTCAGGAAACTAGTTACTTTTTCACCACATATTCTGCCGGCAAACGATCCAACCTGACGCGCAGCGCCCACTCTTTGTACGGAGGTACTTGCCACGTCTAAAACACATCCCAACTGATAACCGTCTTCAAGGGAACTGGAGTTACTTGTTCACCCCAGGTTCTGCCGGCAAACGACCGAAACTGACCCGCAGCGCCCGCGCTTTTGTGTGGAGTTACTTGCCGCGTCTAAAGCACATACCAACTGATAAGCATCTTCAAGGGAACTAAAGTTAGTTGTTCACTCCAGATTCTGCCAGCCAACTATCGAACCTAACGCGCAGCGCCCGCCTTTGCACGGAGGTTCTTGCCACGTCTGAAGCACATCCAAACTGATAAGCGCCTTCAATGGGACTAGAGTTACTTGTTCACCACAGATTCTGCCGTCAAAGGATCGAACCGGACGCGGAGAGCCGCTCTCCGCTCTTTGTACGGAGGTACTTGCCACGTCTGAAGCAACTCCCTTCTGACAAGCGTCTTCAAGGGAACTAGAGTTACTTGTTCACAACATATTCTGCCGGCAAACGATCGAACCTGACGCGCAGCGCCCACTCTTCGTACGGGTACTTGCCGCGCGTCTAAAACACATCCCAAGTGATAAGCGTCTTCAGTGGAACTAGGGCTACTTGTTCACCCCAGATTCCGCCGGCAAACGATCGAACCGGATGCGGAGCGCCCCGCGCCGCTCTTCGTACGGAGGTACTTGCCACCTCTAAAGCACATCCAAACTGATAAGCGTGTTCAAGGGGACTAGAGTTACTTGTTCACCACATATTCTGCCGGCAAAACGATCGAACCTGACGCGGAGCTCCCCGCGCCGCTTTTTGTACGGAGGTACTTGCCACGTCTAAAGCACATCCAAACCGATAAGCGTCTTCAAGGGGCTAGAGTTACTTGTTCACCACATATTCTGCCGGCAAATGATTGACCCTGACGCGCAGCGCCCGCGCTTTGTACGGAGGTACTTGCCACGTCTAAAACACATCCCAACTGATAAGCGTCTTCAAGGGAACTAAAGTTACTTGTTCACCCCAGATTCTGCCAGTAAACTATCGAACCTAACATGCAGCGGCTGCCCTTTGCACCGAGGTACTTGCCACGTCTAATGCACATCCCAACTGATAAGCGTATTCAATGAAACTAGTTACTTGTTCACCATATATTCTGCCGGCAAACGATCGAACCTGACGCGCTGCGCCCGCTCTTTGTACGGAGGTACGTACCACCTCTGAAACACATCCCAACTGATAAGCGTCTTCAAGGGAACTAGAGTTACTTGTTCACCCTAGATTCAGCCGGCAAACAACCGAACCTGATGCGCAGCGCCCCGCGCTTTGTACGGAGTTACTTGCCGCGACTAAAGCACATACCAACTGATAAGCGTCTTAGGGAACTAAAGTTGGTTGTTCACCCCAGATTTTGCCAGCAAACTATCGAACCGGACGCGGAGTGCCCCGCGCCGCTCTTTGTACGGAGGTACCTGCCACGTCTGAAGTACATCCCTTCTGATAAGCATCTTCAAGGGGACTAGAATTACTTGTTCACCAGAGAATCTGCCGGTAAACGATCGAACCTGACGAGCAGCACCCCGCGCCGCCCTTTGTACGCAGGTACTTACGTCTAAAGCACATCCCAACTGATAAGTGTCTTCAAGGGAACTAAAGTTACCATTTCACCATATATTCTGCCGGCACACGACGGCCGCGCTTTGTACGGAGGTGCTTGCCACGTCTAAAGCACACCCCATCTGGTACGCGTCTCGACATTTGATTGAGTCACGTAGTTGGAATCTCGGGAATCCTCATGTGCTCATATTCTCTTTCACTACGCCGCGCTACTCGCAGTGCCGTTACTTTACACGCAACGCAATAAAATGTCCATCGCCAAAAAAGGAGAACTCCCACCGACAAGAAAACACAAAGCCTCCCTATTCTCTGAGATGTTGTCTCTCGTGTCTTCATTTTTTCGGTCCTCAGTTTAAATGAGTACATGGCGGACCAGTAGAACAAAGCATACACGCTGTAGAGTCATCCATACACTCTTCATTCCTTGCGTTCTCCGTCAAACTACGGCGCTTATCGTTATTCTATTGTCGCGTTTGCACATTCAGTCTATTTTATTGCCAAGGTGGTAACTCTTGCTGCCTTGGAGGATGCTTTGTAGGGAGCACACGGGAACCAGCCATGCATCCCACTTTAAGGTGACGGCAGCAGCGAAATCGTGTGAAGAACAAAGAGAGCTTCCTTTTTATACTTACGAAACGGCGCGTAGGATGGGTCAATCGGCTTGGCTGGAACGAAGAGAAGGAACGAACAGAAGAAATTCTGGTAGAACGAAACCTTGTATCTGCTAGAGTCGCCATATTCCTTTGGATTTTTCCAACAGGACTACTGAAACTGGCCGCAGGTTGATTCGCAATAGCCCTTTTTCAAGGCAAAGCAAAACATTAAAAACCGGTGAAGCCCCCGGTTCGCATTTATGACACAACCATCAGGAGAGTGCTGCTTAGAGACCCACAAAGGTTCCACAATGGCTCACCAAGTGTAGCATAGCCTGCAGGGGAAGATTGAGAGGGAGGATAGGGGGGTGGGAAGGTTAGATGCCTCCCTCCTGCTCCCCTGGCCCCTTCACAACCCAATATTGTCCTGTGGGAAGGCCAATGTGGGCATTCTTTTTTGCTCCCTATAGGGAAAAAAATGCACTTGGTTTTGGGAGATCGCATACGAAAGTTAAGAATAACGGCATTTCAACGTTTCGAATTATCTACAAGCGGTATCTATACAGATTTCCGGCAGGAAAGGACGTAAGGGGCTATGTATTCAAGGAGAGAGAGAGAGAGAGAGAAGGCTCTTTATTAAAAACGCAGGGAGTTTTCCCGGCGTTTGCAATCGCCTACATGCTTCTCTGCTATGGGTCGGGGATGCAAGGAAAACAGGCCCTAGAAAGAGGTGGGCAAAAGAAAAAAAAAACACGGGCGTGGCGTGACGTGCTCGACGGACTATTCTGTACAGTGTGTCACAGAATTTATAATTTAAAAATGTGACCAATGTCGTCCTAAAAGCAAAACGAACTTTTTAGAGCCTGACGCTCCTTTGAGGGGCAAGTCCATGATCCTAGGACAGTCTTCAAAGATACCGGCCCTTGTGCTGGGCATTCAAATTCCTAAAAAAAACGGGATCTTGGTGCCAAGTAGGCCACACATTCTAACAAAATATGCTCAGCGGTTTCTACAGAAGAACAGCTGTCGCAATACGGGTCGGTCGTCAGTCCGAAGTGAAAAAGGTAACTGCTGGTGTAGCCGAGTTCAGTAGTAGGCGATGATATGTCTCTAGCCTACGAGGGACCTGTCTTGGAAGTCTTGATAAAAATCACTGTGTCCCCATAATAATAACAATTCCAATCTTATGGCGAACTTCGGAACGAATAACGGAAATATTGTGGAAAACAGGTGCAGCTGTGCCGACTCCACAGACACTGCCTGGCAACTTCTCCATGACGTCACAAAATCGTGTTTGTGCGACTGGCGGCGTCCCACCTAAGCCACCCCGAAGCAACATGACCGGCCGATTGTAGTGCGGCCTCTAGTTTTCTTTGGTAGACTCAGTTGAATGCTAACGTGGAGTTAGCACACATTAAAAACTTTATTTTGGCCTTGGCTCCTACAATTCATCCTCTGGCCGCATGGGGCCACTCTAGAGTGAAACTTGATTTTTTCGATGTTACTTGCATTTTGTGTTTAGAAAGCATCTTTCGTGGCTGGAATGGGGCTCTGTGAGTCACCAAAACTAGTGCTTTCAAACTAAAGAAAGTTGTGGTTGCTTGATTGTAGGGCTTAACGCGCCGACGCAAGGCAGGCAATGAGGCGCGCCGTAGGGGAGGGCTCCGGATTAATTTTGACACACCTGGGGATCATTAACGTGCGCCGAAATCTCATACGTACGGGAATTTTTGCTTTTCGTCTCCAAAAGAAAAGCGGCCTCCGCAGCGGGGAATCGAACTAACGAAAGTTGTATTTTGTCACCATGGCACCTCCAAAATATAAGTCGGCGGACAGCTGGCGGAGTGCACCGATATCCGCAGGTCAACCAGGATTTAAAAAGAAATTGCGCCCACCTCCCCGCGAGGGGAACCCTGTGTAGATGCGACGCATCGCGGGGTTCACTTGGTGTTTCCGTTGGATTGATTCTGAAATCGCGTGAAACGTGTCGGGAACGCGTATGATTATTATGTTTTATGATTATTATTATGTTTTATTGGCCAATCTTGGTCAATCTCTCTATGTGGTATGCTTGGGGCTTCGCTGTCGCAACGACCTTTACTCCATCATTGTTGCTGTAAGTGGGAGCTTCTTTTCTTTTATTGCAAGTGTTAATCATTGCCCCATCATGCGTTGTATCAGTAGCATCTTGACGTACTTTGAATGAGTCAAGGGTATAAGGCGCGTTCGTAGCATTTGATTCTGTCTCGGTTTTGTGGCGCAGTGGGAAGAGCACCATGTACCTCGCGTTCCGCCCACACGGTCGTGGGATCGAAACCGGGCGCCGCTAACTATTATTTTTTTATAGTGTAGGGGGAGGGGTGTGGACGGACAACAACGCCGTATGGAGGGACAAGGCGAGTGGATGAGATGCAGTCGCACCTAAAAGAAATCCCTGCTACACGCTCCGCAACGCAGATCGTGTGGCACTCGTTTGCGGCCCGCAGCGTGACCAAGCTTCGTCTTGCCGAATCTTAAAGGCAAACTCAAATGATTTATAAACATTTCGGAATTATTTGCGCAGATTTAAACTCTTTAGTTCGTACGCTATGTTCGGACCGCTATGTGGGCGGTTACGCAAACTTATTTACTAGAAAAATCGATTCAGAAGTGTTGTTTCTCACGATAGGGCTTAGCTTCCTCCCCACATAAAAGGAGACCTGAGCCCATACAGATTAAGACCAACCTTCGCTCACGCAACCATCTCGCACACCCTTTTCCCTACCATTACGCGCCCACTGGTGTACACTGCAGATAGCCTGTCACACGTCACCACATGGTGCAGGTCTGCCAACCCACCACATCAGTTGATACTATAGTCACACACCAGTTGTAGTATCATCAGTTGATATTATAATACCACACGCAAGCACGGGTTCGGCGGTGGGAGAAGCCATCGTCGCTCGGGCAGGCAGGCGAAGTCACTGGGGAACTTCCTGGTCACCAGTCCTCTCGTGAATTAGCCCATGGGGGCAATAAAAATTATCAGTCTCTCTCTCTCTGTCTCTCTCAATCTCTATCTATCTATCTATCTATCTATCTATCTATCTATCTATCTATCTATCTATCTATCTATCTATCTATCTATCTATCTATCTATCTATCTATCTATCTATCTATCTATCTATCTATCTATCTATCTATCTATCTATTTCTCTCTCACGCGCGCGCAAGCAGTGGAAGAGGGAGCTGGCCAGATGTCTTGTTTAGATCTGGTTACAACCTCAGGGGGATCGGCTGACGACGGCAACAAGATCTGATCTAGAGGGGTTCCTGGATTATGAACTCGACCCACCCTGAGCAATTTTGGTTTCAGTAGCAGATTTTTACTCTCCATCTCATCATCAGTTATTACCTCCTCATCCCCGCCGTTCGTTACCTATGTGGTTTCAGTTTTCGCTTCCCTCTCTCAGAGAACGGCATTTGTTTGGGGTAGCCCAAGCATTGGCTGTAAAATAATGTGTATCGTACTTCTCGCGTTGCAAGCCTCATATCACAATTACCGCGGTGCTCGAGAACAGGCCCGCTACAGCATGTACTATGAAGCATTACAGTAAAAAATGACGGAAATTCCCTGTGACGAACACTATTTTTTAAAAAGACGCGCATTATTCGATCCCAAAATCTGGCTTCCAAAATTGGGAACCATTGCGTGCTTTTGGCCTCCCTTGAGAATTAACAGAGGATTTCAAATGTTTTCCCGCAAGATAGTCCAGTTGTGAACATGATGCCTCTGTAATATAAATGACCTTTCCACAGTCAGACGGCTGTTTCTATGACTAAACGTCGCTTCCAACCGTGTAGTAACTATAGCTCAAAAACACCTCGAGAAATTACAAAAATTATTAGTCTGCAAGAAAGCAGATACGCCAATAAGAACAGCACACCACACACAGCAATATGTGATTACGTCAATGCTCATTTAGTGTTTCCCCTAGGAATTGTACGGACGAGAGGAGTACAATATCTCTGACCGCGCGCTGTGATGTATGTGTTGAGTTTGATAGCAAAAAAATACTTACGTCGAGTTGTGACATCTGCTGAAAGAACAGAGCATAGAAAGTAGAGGTAAAATTTCTCAACATGTGCAGTTGCTTCAGTAGAACAACGGCAACGTCTGAAACTCCAAAGGAAAAATTGCGCCCACCTCCCCGCGAGGGGAACCCTGTGTAGATGCGACGCATCGTGGGGTACACTTGGTGTTTCCGTTGGATTGATTCTGAAATCGCGTGAAACGTGTCGGGAACGCGTATGATTTTTATGTTTTATGATTATTATTATGTTTTATTGGCCAATCTTGGTCCATCTCCCTAAGTGGTATGCTTGGGGCTTCGCTGTCGCAATGACCTTTACTTCATCATTGTTGGTGTAAGTGGGAGCTTCTTTTCTTTTGTTGCAAGTGTTAATCATTGCCCCATCATGCGTTGTATCAGTAGCTTCTTGGCATAGTTTGAATGAGTCAATGATATAAGGCGCGTTCGTAGCATTTGATTCTTTGTCGGTTTTGTGGCGCAGTGGGAAGAGCACCACGTACCTCGCGTTCCGCCCACAGGGTCGTGGGATCGAAACCGGGCGCCGCTAACTATTATTTTTTATAGTGTAGGGGGAGGGGTGTGGGCAAGAGAGGGGCATCGGAGAGGAGAGGGGGTGAGCGGCACAGAGCGCAGCTCGCGCTGCGAGAATATGGGGGAGGGGCGCAGGAGGGGGTGAGCGGCGGAGAGCGCAGCTCGCGCGGCGAGGAGAATGGGGGAGGGGCGGACGACAACGACGCCGACGCTGCATGGACAAGGCGAGTGAATGAGAGGCAGTCGCATCTAAGTTTTCTTTAAAATGCTTACGGGGAGTTGTAGAGAAACCTGTTCAAAAAACAGAACATAGAAAGTTCGGGTAAAATTTCTCAACATGTGCAGTTGCGTCAGTAGAACAACGGCAATGACTGAAACACCAAAGGAAAAGTTTTCTGAAGAATGCTACGGGGAGTTGCAGAGGCACCTGTTGAAAAAACAGAGCATAGAATGTTCGGGTAAAATTTCTCAACGTGTGCAGTTGCGGCAGCAGAATAACGACGACTGAAAGAAACACCAAAGGAAAAGTTTACTGAAAAATGCTTACGGGGAGTTGTAGACACACCTGTTGAAAAAACAGAGCATAGAAAGTTCAGGTAAAATTTCTCAACTTGTGCAGTTGCGTCAGTAGAATAACGGCAACGACTGAAAGAAACACCAAAGGAAAAGTTTACTGAAAAATGCTTACGGGGAGTTGTAGACACACCTGTTGAAAAAACAGCGCATAGAAAGTTCAGGTAAAATTTCTCAACTTGTGCAGTTGCGTCAGTAGAATAACGGCAACGACTGAAAGAAACACCAAAGGAAAAGTTTTCTGAAAAATGCTTACGGGGAGTTCTAGACACACCTGTTAAAAAACAGAGCATAGAATGGTCGGGTAAAATTTCTCAACATGTGCAGTTGCGTCAGTAGAACAACGGCAACTTCTGAAACACCAAAGGAAAAGTTTCCTGAAAATGCTTACGGGAAAATCTAGGGACACCTGTTGAAAAAGCAGAACATAGAAAGTTCGGGTAAAATTTCTCTACATGTGCGGTTGCGTCAGTAGAACAATGGCAACGACTGAAAGAAACACCAAAGGAATAGTTTTCTGAACCTTTTCAAGCAGACGCTGCGCAGTTTTGTACATCCGACTGCATCTCATTCACTCGCCTTCTCCATGCAGCGTCGGCGTCGTTGTCGTCCGCCCCTCCCCCATTCTCCTCGCCGCGCGAGCTGCGCTCTCCGCCGCTCCGAGAACGACTGCCTGCGTTCGTGGCGTGATCTCTTGCGTGATCTCCCCCTCGCAGTGCACGTGCGCTCGCGCCTCCGTTGGCGAACACAGACAAGCTCGCGCTCCCGGTGCCGAGTTTGCGCTGCCGGTTGCAGCCGGTTCTTGCACGTGCAACGCGGCCCACTTTGCGACATCTCCGAAAGCATGCGGCGGTCACGTACCACGAGACACAAGGGATGAACAAACCCATGACTTTAGGAGCTTCGCCCCTAAAAAATAATAGTTAGCGGCGCCCGGTTTCGATCCCACGACCCTGTGGGCGGAACGCGAGGTACATGGTGCTCTTCTCACTGCGCCACAAAACCGACAAAGAACCAAATTCTACGAACGCGCCTTATATCATTGACTCGTTCATCGTTCAAACCACGCCAAGAAGCTACTGATACAACGCATGATGGGGCAATGATTAACACTTGCAATAAAAGGAAAGAAGCTCCCACTTACACCAACAATGATGGAGAGAGAGAGAGAGAGAGAGAGAGAAACATTTATTGCCCAGTCACCGACCTAAGTCCAGGTCAGCTAAACGACGGATCCTGAGGCGTCACTGTCTTCATAGTAGTCCAGAATGTCCTTGGAGATCTTCTGGATATGAAGGCAGAGAGCCTCCTGGGCGGCCCGAACGTCTGTTCCGGGCGGGGGAGCCAGCCAAGTGTACCACGAGGTGATGCGGGAGAGGGAGGGGGGAAGCTTCGGGGGGGTGGCAGTCCCAGTAGGAGTGGGGAATAGAGGGGTATGCGCCGCAAGAAGGGCAGGTTGGGGGACCGGAGCACTTGAGAATGCGAGGTAGAATGTGGTGAGATGGGAGGGAGCGTGTATGAGCCTGGCGGAGAAGAACGGTTTGGGCGCGAGTGAGGCGGGGGTCTGGAGAAGGGTAGACTTGGCGGGCGAGGCGATAGGAAAGTAAAGTGAATTTACGGGTCTCGCGATCATTAAGACGAGTGGAAAGAGGATGGTATGAGGTTGGCCAGAGCATAGACGGACCCGGGGATAGATCTCGGGAAAGCGGGTTTACTCTTGCGTTGCCGTCCATGTTAGCGTGACCCATACCAGGACCCATACCAGGACAAAGAGGTGAGAAGGATGTCTGTTGAGAGTGTCAGTCACTAAGTTAGAAGAAAAGGGGTTGACAGTATAGCGTAAATAATTTCGGATGGCGGATTGCGAATCTGTGAAGATATAAGTTGGGTGTTCGGTGGAGGTTCGGTGGAGGTATCCTTTATGAAAATTTCTATGTCCAGACAAAAGACAGTCTGCGTCCCGAAGGAAACAGACTGCGTGCGTCCTGTGTGTTTCCTCTGTGTTGGAATTTCGCCACCGACTTTCAGCGTACTCCAAGTGTCCCGTGTGTTTCCGTCCTCCATGCGTCCAGTCTATCTCCCAAAGCCAACACAGACACCATACGGCCTTTGTGTGTCCCCTATATGTCTTGAAGGCAACAGACCGCATTCGTCCCTTGTGTGTCCCCTGTATTGAAATTTCGCCACCGACTTTCTGCGTCCTCCAAGAATCCTTTATGTTTCCGTCCTCTACGTATCCCACAAGCTTCCACCTTTTGAGTGCCCTTTGCATGCTGTCAAATAACAGCGCCCAACAGCCAGCTGCATGTAGAAAATGTCAGCCAGCTCCACAGTCACTGTTTCATGCTGCAGCTGTTTCTGTAAGAGCAAGCTGACAAAAACCACATGAATCACATGACTCTTGCAAACCTGACTATTTTATTCAGGTTGGATCCATACGTGCTGCTGCCGCCTGCCACACCAGGTGTCGCCTCATCTTTACCCCTCACAGGACGGGACAGCCACTGCCACACTTGAACCTGAAATGACAAACGCATTGATCGCATATGAAGGGGTTTAAACAAACACGTCTCAAACATTTGCTGGTTATGCTTGTAAATATAAAGGAGTGTTCCCATACAAAACTGAACCAAGTATCCTGAAAGAGAAGGTACAACTTCTAGGTTGCAAAATTAGCCACAAAATTGAGACCACATAAATTAACTAATGAGCTTACGAACATCAAATATGACATACTGTTACATAGGCAACACAACACAACACAGATTCATGGCCTCCTCATGACGGGCATTTATACAACCTCGCAAGAACATTTGAGAGATGAGATTATTGCAGCAGCACTGTGGGAACAAAGCAATATGGGGGGGGGGCAGGGAAGGCAACATAAAATTGCATGAACATGCTAAGACAGGCATTGATCAGTCGTCATCATGAGTAGTTGCTTGTGTCTACGCGTTCTTTGGAACCTATAAAGGCAGCAGTTTTATTGTGCATTTCGTTTACGAGACAGCACTTGCATTGTCTAGTTTGTTTGTCTGTGCTTGCTTACAAAAAGCAAAATGTACATCACCATGAACTGACCAACCTCTAGGTTGGCTCCTCACTTTTTATATTTCCTTGTGTCGATGGGTAGCAGACACAGGAACAGAAATAAAAAACAACCCTAGAAAACCGTGGTGGATAGCACACTTGCACCCGTTATTGCACGCGTGCCACGTGGTCACTCATCCCAACAGATGTACAGTGCACGGAGTGACCCCCAAGCAGCGAAAGCTGGGCGTGGTCGCTCTGCACTTTGTGAAAATACAAGCTACTAGAAAGATTTCACAGATAGCACAAACAATGCAGGTGCGCCAACTTTGCACCATGGCACGAATTTTTCAACGCACAACAGAAAACGCACCGGTATGTCAGTGACACCGTGGAGGAGAAATTCGAAGACAAACCAGGACATCAGTGACAGTGAAAGGGTTAAAGCGGTCGAATACAGCAAATTTAACTTCAGGGTTTATGCTTACCAGCAATGAGGAAAGCTACCGCAGTAACTTGAGCTGACTACTCTGTAACGTGCACTCAAATGCTAAAAACACACAAGCATTTTTGCATATGTTTGCACACAGAGCATTCATACCGTTCGGAAATAATGCAGGTTTTTCCTGCTATAAACATCATAATATTGCCCCCAACCACGCCATTTGATTTGTTTACAATATGTTTTGTTACAAGCACCTGGCCACACCCTGCAATCTTATCCTTTTTTAAGGGAACCGTCTTTTTCCCCTTTTTCCTTTGTATGCTGCACCAGCAGTCCTGTTTGATACGGAAAGGGTGTTGCTTTGCGATCCCTATCCTAGCTTTTCCTGTTTTTTATTGAAAATGTTCTCGATCTAAATGAATGAGTGCAAAAGAAACCCTGCAGCATTCAATTCGCCAACGCTCATCCATGCACGTCCCTTTGCTGACTCCTTCGAGGTTTGTGTTTTTTAATGTTTACTGCGGAGCACAAGTTTTCTCCGATAATCTATATTTTTACAAAAACCCTGCATTATCCGTGGCTACATAACAATATTCCAAACAAAGTCTGATACACAAACCAGAACCCCCACAGCTCTTTCTTCAATTGCTGAGTACCCTTCTACAATTGATTGATTGTAGGGTTTAACGCGCCGACGCAACGCAGGCGATGAGGTGCGCCGTAGTGGAGGGCTCCGGATTAATTTTGACCACCTGGGGATCTTTATCGTGCGCCGAAATCTCGTACACACGGGCGTTTTTGCTTTTTGCCTCCATCAGAAAAGCAGCCGCCGCGGCTGGGAATCGAACCCGCGACCTCGTGCTCAGCAGTGCAACGCCTTAGCCACTGAGCCACCGCGGCGGGTACCCTTCTACAATTAGGACCATCATTATATTTGCTAGAGTAAATAGCTGTTCGGGGGGGGGAAGGGGGGGGGGGCTACGATGGCCAGTGAGACTCATTACACTACATGACACACAGTGGCAAAAAGGCACGCAATACACCCTTTTCACTGCTAGGCACAAGTTGCATCTAGGGCATTGAAGTGAATTCACCTAAATTCTATTTCTGGGTGCATGGAATTGTTTCACTCATGTAATGTAATCCATAATATGACTTTTGAGTAGAAGTCTAAAGATCTAGTTCATCTGTAATAGGCGGTAGAAGAAAAATCCCCACACACTGTCTGTGGCCACCACGCAACTACCACAGTGAACAAGGGTGACAAAGTCGTTATTAATTAATTCATGGAGCAAGGACGCAGCCCTGATGCGACAAAAAAAATAAGAAAGGTACCAGGAAGTTTCTCACCCTCATTGGTTCCTTATTTTTTGTCCCATCTCTGCAATGTTCTTATGTCTAAGGTTCTTATGTTCTTATGTCTATCACTAAGGTACCACAAGGATGCCACAATGGTTTTCTATGTTTTCATGTTCTCTCAGCCTTCAAAATCGAGATTTTCATGCATTTCACAGCCGTAATGAACTCCACTTACACGTCGTGCAGGATAGATAGAAACAGGAGGCAGCCAATTCTTCTGGTAGCTCACAACGTACATCCTCCATGTCAAACACCTGGCCCTGTAAAAAATGGAAGTTCAAGTAGTAAACAAGCCGTAAATATGCGGTATAATGCCGTGAAATACTCGCTCTGACAGGACATGACAGAATTTCTTTTTTGTAGGTGCAAAAAAGGCACCTTCAGTTCTTTCAAGCTAAAAAATAAGTACAGTGCTCACTGATTGAAACGCAACACTGCGAGCGCGTGGCCACCAATACATGCAGCGCCGTCCATGGACGCCGCTGTCGCTGACAGCGCACCGCTGTCGCTGCGGGGAACCACTGCCCCGCTTATTGGCAACCGGAAGCAGCAAGCTTATGGTCAAAACACTCTCATCCTCGTGGTATACCACAATGCAACACCTAGCTTCCACGGGCGTCCACTGGCGGCGGTGCATGTTGCGCAGGCCACGCGCTTGCAGTGTCGCGTTTCAATCCGTGAGCACTGTACATACATGACAATCCTTACAAGGCTTTCAGCCATACTTTAAAGGAACAGAAGCATCCTTACACTGAATAATGTTAAACTAAGCCTATTAAATATCCCTAGGTGGTAGAAATTTGTGGCCCCAGATTTCCACTGTGCAAGCATATTCTCTGGTGCAGAGGGTGCGAAACGTGGTTACGGCTTTTAAAGGAGCCATGAAGAGAAAACACAAGTTTGGTTCATTCAAAGGATTCCGTTGCTAGAATCATGCTGACACCATTTTTAACATAAACTCCACTCAAATAAGCTACAAATTAGGAACAAAGGAAATGGCCATGCGACCCACTAGCTCATTTCCCGCAACAGAACCTATGTCATACCAGCCAGCTCTGCAGTTAGCGAAGGGCGGCAACAGCAAACGCGAATTAGGCAGAGGCTATAAGCTTGCCGAACGAACTATTTGCGCTTAAATTTAGGGCACATTCTTTTCACAGTAGTAAGAATGGTGGGACCAACAATAAAGGTTAGGAAAGCACACGTAAGCATAGAAGTACCGATGCGTACTGCTGTTGGTACTGCACGCACTATGCTTGGTTTAGCTGCACAGGACTGCGGGGCTTTGGGGTTGTCTCGGACAACAATGGCCCATTGACACAAGCAACGGTGTCTTACGTGACCATATTTGTGGAGCGAGCACTATGTTTCACGAAACGATTATTTTCTCGCTGAACAAAAACAAGCCACGTTTAAATACGGTAAAAACAAAACAAAAGCAGAAAGCGGCTTGCCACGGTATGGTGGCACCATCTAGGTTAACTAACGGTAAAGAAGGTTTCCCAATCGGCTGCAGAGCGGTCGGTTCCTGTGATGTCATTGCAGGCCCTGAAAATGCACGATTTAGCGGGAAAACCAAAATTTTAGCTTCAATTAATGAATTTCTCAGTGACTAAAGCATCGTTTGCATTTGGACAAGTGCTGGGGGCACCATAACACTAGAAATCTTTCGAATAACACAAACTTGTATTTTGTCGTCATGGCGCCATTAAAATTCTCTCTGAGGCACATGGTGAACGTCTCAGCGTGCCAATACCTCCAAGGGGTAGGCAAGTTGAAATGCTGACGAAACGAAAAAACAGGATGGCGAAGGAGCACGGTGGCAAGCCCACGCCCTGCTTAATCTTTTTCGCACCGTGATTGTATCCCCATCACATGCATATTTGTAAGAATCAACACGTTTAACCCATGCTCAACATGTTACGGTCAACACAATTTATGCAAGCCAGCTACAAATAATGTCACACCACACAAGAATTTCTGTTTGATCATGACGATGCTGATGAGCTTAGGAAGGTGGAAAAATTTCTTGCATTAAAACAGTGAAAGCTGCCCTGTGACTGCACCAGCAATGCAGGCTGGAACAGCATGTTTTCAAGCTGCGACGTCTAAACAATTATCTGGTCAAATGTTCACTGCCTAAAGACCTTGTGCATGTGGTACTACTTATAAAGTTGCTAGCAATGCTTAAATGTTGAAAATTCAACGTATATGCAACTCTTACGTATTATAAAAATGTAATGCAGCCTCCTTGCATTTCTTTACCCGTAAACGAAAACTACCCGTTAGAACAATGCTAAGCTGCCTACGTCCTGTAAAAAATATACTGTGGGTCAACTGCCTCCTAAAAAAAAAATCGGGGAGTGGGCGTTTTGTTTTACAACCATTAACGCAGTTTTCTTTTTCTTTTTTTTTCATGCAACAAGCTTTAGCGTCGAATCCACCCAAGCCAAGCGGCGGCCGCTGGGCCGTCAGCATAATTTTTCGTTGCCGGCAATGGCAAGGGGGTCGATCACTCACACAGCATACTGGCCGCCGCTCCTGGAAGCTCATTATGACCGCGCCGACGCAGCCGGTAATTTACAATAAAAGAAGCGCGGCGAGCCGAACACCAAGGAATATACTCAACACGTTTAACAAAACAGCGCTGCGGCAACGCGTAATAAAATTTTAACATGCGCCACGATAAACAGTCACTTACGGCAGAACACGCAGCATTTTTCACACGTCGCGTCGACAGACTGGAACTTGCAGTAGAGACTCTTGATTCACGTAGGCACGCACAACTTGTCAGGTGTTTTGTCAAATGGCGACCTCGATGTGCGTTTGCTTCAGCAGCGCAGTACGGCGACGACACAGACGCTTTGCCAGCACTCACGATGTTTCAGGTGGCACAAGAGCACTAACACGTAATATTACGGCAGGAGGAGCACGTAGTAATTCACGTAACACCATCAAATCGAAAACAAACCACCAAAACCACGCACAACGAACCAGCCACGTCTTTTCTTGCGCTAGAGTGAACTAGTTCACTCTACTTGCGCACCTATAACAGAACTAGTTCACTCTACTTGCGCACCTATAACAATGGCTGCATATATGCTAGCCTAGACTAGACTTATTACTACAGTTGGCTATCTAGCAGTCATAGAGTTTTAGCAGTTACTTTCTTCCTTCATCATCACCCCTGAAGCAAAGTAGGCAGACGCCATTATAGTATTTTGTTAAAGTTGATAATAGCAAACATATATATAATGGCAGTATATTTTCTTGATGCGAGCAACGTCTTTTGTTTTCGTAAGTTGTTGCTACTCAAAAGCGAATAAAAATGGATTAACAAACGAAGTTATTATCATCATCATCTACATCTAGATTGACTGTTTTGTGTTTTGTTCAGCGTCCAAGCACTCACTGTTTGTGGGCTTTTCACAAACAGAAAGGCCGGATAAAAAAATTATTCCCCGCAGACATACGCAAACACACGCGCACACGCATACGCACACACACACACACACACACACACACGCACACACACACACACACACACACACACACACACACACACACACACACACGCACACACGCACGCACGCACGCACGCACGCACGCACACAAAAGCACCGTGCGTCAAATCCACGCAGGCAAACAATTCACTCAAATGGAGGCTTAGCAAGACTATGTGAGCTCAAGTATTTAGACCTGTTTACGACCCGATTGTGCGCTGTTCTGGTGGCTTGGAGGTTCCGTACCGCGTCGAAGATTTCCGAGACGCGTTGGCGCGTTTGGAACTGCTTCCCGAGAGAGAGAGAGAGAATACATTTATTGAGCGTCTAAATTGGGAGTGGTTCCTTATTCACTGGAGCCCATATGATGTCATGGCCGCCTGCGCCCGGTCGACCAGCGCTAGCTGGGTCGCGAGTGAGGAGCTGGACATCAAAATCTCCCATTGCTCTCTAAAAGAGGGGGTGGGGGGATGGAGGAGGGGTGGATTTTCTGAGCTGAAGTCGCACTCCCCAATTATGTGGCGGAGTGATCCTGGTTTTTTACAAAATTTGCATTCGGCCGAGTACTGTTCCGGGAACATGAGGTGTAGCCTTGTTGGGTGGGGGAAGGATCCAGATTGAATGAGGCGAAAGACTGTCTGCTGCTCCTTAGAGAGGCTAGGATGAGGTGGAGGGAGTGTCTGTCTTTCTAGCCGGTAGTGCTGCGTAACTTCTCTGAAAGTGATAAGCGGGCAGTACTCCACGCCTTCCTCCGTAGCCTGGGGTGTGAGTGCGCAGGCTTGTTGGTGGGCAAACTCGTTACCCTCCATGGAGGCGTGAGCAGGCGTCCACACCAATTTGATTTTTCTATTTGCTATTTTGTTCTGCAGCAATCTAAGGGTAACTGGTGACACCCATCCTGATTGGTAGTTCCGATATGCTTGCTGCGAGTCGGTGACAATTGTTTGTGCCGGCGTCTGTGTGAGGGCCAGAGCAATTGCCATCTCCTCCGCTTCAGTGATGTCCGTGGTCTTGACTGTTGCGCTTACCAGGAGACTGTTCTTGGTCGATACCACTATTGTTGCGTATGGCTTGCCTCTACAACGGGAGGCGTCCGTGTATACGACGCCGGGGTCTTTTCCAAAGCTCGTGTTGAGCGCTCGAGCTCTCGCTGCTCTTCTCGCCTCGTGATGGGTGGGGTGCATGTTTCTTGGCAGTGGGTGAATAATTAAAGACTGGCGCCAGGAGGATGGTATCTGTACCTGCGGGATCGCGTCGAGGGCCGCCCACCCTATGTTGAGGAGAATTTTTCGTCCATCTTTAGTTCGGCTGAGTCTGGCCTTTTGACTTGATAGATGACCTTCGATCAATTCTTCTGCGGTGTTGTGTATGCCCATCCTGAGCAGCTTGTCTGTGGACGCGCTCATGGGTAGTCCTATGGCATGCTTGACTGACTTCCGTATGAGTATATTGAGGAGATTTATGTCGCTTTTGTTTAGTAAGAGGTACGGCGTGATGTAGGTTATCCTTGAAATGACGAATGCCTCGACCAAACGCAGGGTATCCGCCTCTTTCATTCCTCTCTTCCTTGTTGACACCCTCCTAATCATGTGCATTATTTGATCGGTAGTTTGCTTCAGTTTTTTTAGGGAGATGTCACTCTTGGTGTCTGCTTGTAGGTGAACTCCTAGGATTTTAATGCTGGGACCCCGAGGTGCTTTCCTTGGGAGCGTTCCAGATGAGTCACGTTTGGGCAGTGACTTTCAAGAATGAGCAAGCTGTGAAGAAGATGCTCGAAGCGAAGGACGTGAGAGTGAAGGGACGGCAGTGTATTGTCATCGACCCAGCAAACCAGGACCTCCGGCTGAAGTTGCATTGGTTGCTACACAATGTGACCGAAGAAGACGTCCGTGTTGCCCTTTCCCCGTACGGCAGAGTCACCGACGTTACCAGGGAGAGGTGGAGAGTTCAAGGCGTCCACGACAAGGGCTCGACTACGCGGGCAGTTACCCTCAAGCTCAAGGCGGGCGTGAGGGCCGAGGACCTTCCGCACCAGCTCCGAGTGGCGGGCGAGTCAGCGCTCGTGGTCGTGCCCGGGAGAGCCCCGCAGTGCCTGCGCTGCCAGAGTACGGGACATATGCGCCGGGACTGCAAGGTGCCGCGTTGCAGTGTCTGTCGCCGCTTCGGCCACGAGGCGGCACAGTGCACGCGGACGTGCGCCGCCGTAACCGGACCCGTGCCAGACGACAGCTCAGCCGAGCTTGTAATGGACGCGGAGGAAGCCGAAGAGTTGGCCGCGGGAAGTGAGCCGCCACGGCAACCGACGCAGGAGGCCGGAGCAGAAGTGCCAGGGAGTTCGGCTCCTCCACCCAGGGACGAGGAAATTGTTCGTGAGGAGGAGAATTCATCGCCGGTTGCGGCAACGGTTTCAGCTGCCAGCGTCGCACCGGAGGCCACCTTGTCTCAACAAACGCCGACGCGAGCCACCGAAGACGCCGGGGACGCCACCACTAACAGCGACGCTAATGAGGTGCGCGGTGAAGATGGTTCGGTGACGAAACGCCCCCGGCACGAACGAGACAACCAGGCGGCGTAGGAGGACACGGCTACTGACGGTAAACCGGCCCCTGAAGGGCTAGTGACTCGTCGTTCGTCCCTCAAACCAAAGCCAAACAGTACGCCGTACGAGCGAACGCCAGCCACGGCCAAACCGCCGTGAAAGTGTGCGTGCATCCGGGTATCCCTCCACCGTTTTTTTGTTTTTGTCGCATTCTTTGGCTCATTGAGAACGCTTGTTTGACGTTTACCAGTGTTCGCGTCAATATGAAGAATCAACGAGAAGTGTTAATGACGCCTTTGACGGTTTGCAGTGTGGCGCCCGTGCGCACAGGTTCCCTCGAGGCGTTTCCCCCGTTTTTGAATGCGCCATATTCGCCCGCGCATCCTGGGTTTTTCGCTGCCTCAAAATGCTAAATTTTAACACCCCTGTTCGTATCGCCACGCTAAACGTTCGTGGTATGGCTTACAGGCGTCGGCAAAACCAAGTTTACCGCTTGGTTACCGATAAATAACTCGATATTGTGGCAATTCAGGAAACTAAAGTTGAGGGAGAAGGGCAAACGCAGCGTATGGCGCAAACTTTCAATGCGCACCACCATGTTTGCGTAAGTCACGCAGTTGGCGTTTCTGGGGGGTGTATGCTGTTAATTAAACTGAGTTTGGGCGTTGCAATTGAATCCGTCACGGCTTGTCTTGCAGGGCGGTTCATAGTTTGCGATTTTAAGTTTTTGTCGCGCGATTGGCGTGTTGTAGTTGTGTATGCGCCGACACGAGCGAACGAAAGGAAAGTTTTTTTTTGAAAATATCCGTACACGACTGGACACTGAACGTATAGTTGTGTTTCTAGGAGACTAACTGTGTATGCTCTGCGCGCGACAAGTCCAGTGATACGCCATTCCGTGACTCGAGCATCTTGGCGTTGATTGAGGCAGCATCAGACTATTGTTTAGAAGATGTCGGGGATGCGCTTCTTGGCGTAAGACAAGTGCATTTCACCCATTTCCAGGGCACAAGCCACGCCCGCTTGGATCGGGCTTATGTTTCGCTCGAGCTATTACCTGAGTGCGGTGATTATTGTGTGTCACCCGTGTCGTTTAGCGACCACTGCCTGGTTTCTTTTACCCTTGGTGGGCGCAAGCCAAGCGCAAACACGTATAATTGGAGTCTTTGGAAAATGAATAGTAAGCTATTGCAGGAGGAAGAATTTACAACTGAAATAAATGAAAAAATACGGCGTTTACAAGATAGGAAAACTAGCTGGTCCTCTAGGTGGGAAATTTTCAAACAAGAAGTAAAGTTGAGTGCGATAGAAAAATCAAGTGCACGGAAGTATCGTGAGAGACAAAGAGAAAAACTTCTACGTAAAAACCTCGCATCGCTTACTAATGAAGAATCCCAGTCGCCGGGGTCGCCAACGGAAGAGATTAAAAGGGTTAAATCGGAGCTTGAAGTTATAGAACAGAATAAATACCACGGTGCCCTGGTGAGAGCAAGGGCGGAAAAGTTGCTATTGGGTGAAGCGCCCACCAAGAGAGCACTGACATCAGAAAAGCGCTACGCTTGTAGAAATCATATAGTCCAAATCGAAAATCACGGAGTGCTAACGACTGACCGTACGCAGATAGAGGCTGCTTTTAAGGATTTTTATGAAGCCCTTTTTTCTGTTCATAAGGTCGACGCCGATAATTTCAGAGACGAATTCTTGAACTTAATGCCCAGAATAGAAGACGACATGAAGGCTATTCTTGAGATGCCAATCACCATAAATGAAATTTTGAGTGCCATTGATGATTTAACCCCAGGTAAAACGCCAGGCCCAGATGGCCTAAGTGCGTGTTTTTACAAGGCCTTTAAAGACACACTTAGCGTAGTGTTATGTGAAGTTTACGCCGAAGCGTACGAAAACAACAGACTGCCACTATCCTTTACTCTATCTCACACAGTTCTCATTCCAAAGACTGAAGATGCCATTAAACTGAGGAATGTAAGAGCGTACCGTCCAATTAGTCTCTCAAATGTCGACTATAAGATATTAATGAAGGTCTTAGCCGCTCGGTTGCAATTAGTAGTGAAAGAAATAGTCGGACCGCACCAAACATGCGGCATTAAGGGTCGTTCTATTACGACCAATACCCACGTGGCCCGTAGTATCCTGGAATGCTCTGACAGCCTTGAGCAAGGAGTAGCAATGGTACAAATAGACCTAGAAAAAGCGTTCGACAAGGCCTCCCACGAACTGCTATTGATGATTCTTGAGCACACAAACGTAGGAAAAATGATTACGGATGGTGTACGCATGGCGTATAGGGACTGTAGTACAAGTTTGGTGGTCAACAAGTCGGTAGGCGCTCCAGTTCAGGTCAGCCGCTCTGTGCGCCAGGGGTGCCCAGTGTCCTCGCTGCTATTCTGTATGTTTATTGAAACGTTTTGTGTAAACATCCTTAAAAATGAGAAAATCAGCGGGTTTTCATTACAGTCCTGCGAAGTTCGTGTGCTCGCTTATGCAGACGACATTGCTTTGTTTTTCCAAGACACGAGTAGCATCCACGAAAGTATAAGTGTTCTTAAAAGGTTCTGCCTCTACACTGGTAGTTCCGTCAATTGGGATAAGTGTATTGGTTTCTGGCACGGAAGCTGGTTGTGGAAGCCACGTACATTCGCAGGTATCAGCTGGGTAGACACGCCAGTGAAATACTTAGGTGTCCCCCTAGAAAATTATCGTGACAGTGATCCTTTCTGGCGCAGGCAAGCCACCGAAATCCGTGATAAAGCGGATAAGTGGGGGGGTAAGCAGTTGTCCGTGTTCGCGCGAGCGACTGTGTGTAATCTATTCTTTGTGTCAAAACTTTGGTACGTGATGCAGTTTCTGCATTGCTCGCGTGCCAATGTTCAAAGATTGCACAGGGTGTTTGCTGTCTTTATTTGGTGTTCCACTTGGGAGCGCACAAGCCGAACCAACCTGTTTAGACGATTGCGCTGTGGGGGCCTTTCCCTGGCGCACCTTTTTCTACGCCAGGTAGTGAACCGCTTTCTTACGTGATGTGCAAAACCCTTCTTTGCGCACCGTGTGTCACGTGCGCCTAAGTAGAGTTTTACCCGAATTTGTTGTTACTTCTTGTGTTCGTGACGGTGGCATTCATGGCTATCTACGTGAGGTGGTACTTTCGGCAAGATTTTTATTCTCGCGGTTTTCTTTCGAATATCTGGCTACCGTGCACAGAAAAAAGCTGTATAGAGACCTTCTTGACACCACTTTGCCGACTCCTTTGTACCGATCCCTATACAGTGCAGGGCCAGGACAAGATGTGTGTCAGCGTGTGAAAAAAATGACTGTCCCGCCATATGTAAAGTCTTTTTTCTTTAAATTACACGTGGGAGTATTACCCGTTAAAACTTGGATGATTGAAAAAGGTTTGTTTGTTCCCTGGGGGCCTGACTGCTTGGTTTGTAAAAAGCCAGAAACAGTAGAGCACGCATTCATAGACTGTTGGGACGGGGTGTTCCTGTGGGACGTTTTGCAGAGAACACTAAAAAAGGATTTCCCGTTGGATAGCCATGGAATCAGGTTCTTGGCCGTTGAAAACTACGGCGGCGTCCCGTATGATCTTTTGATGTTGCTGGCCCTGCATAGTATATGGAAAGCTCGAATGGCAGTTCGTCATAATGATGTAGATGTGAAACCGAGCAGAGAGTTGTTCTGCCAGAGTGTGCGGGAGATCTTAGAAGTGTATAAAGCCCAACCATCTCCACCTGACTGGTTAAATGTGTTGGAAAGTGCGGCATGGCTTCGGCCTTTTTAACAAGCGCGCACTAGCAAGTGACGTGCTGATGTCTATTCGCGCTTTGTAATTCTTTTTTTTTTTTTCGTTCTTATTGTGTATACCGAAGACAGGCAATAAAGAGGAAAAAAAAATCTGGTGGTTTGGAGGTTAAGTACTCGCCTACTGATGTAAAGGGCGAAGGTTCGAAACCCGCTCTGTGACCTTTATTTTTTTTTAACTGTTTTCATTGAAGTTTTTCTGCCTTAGGTTATATTTTGACATTGTTGTTGCTCTTCTTGCTCTCGTCTGGCTGTGTCCCTTTTTTTTCTGTCGCAATATATTTCTACCGCAAGCTCTGCCCCAAAAAACAGTACACCGCTTCAGCATTTAGTTGCAAGGATAAGCCATTTTACAACGACCCTGAAGTAAAACACAGACTAGGACAATCGGAAGCCACTTTTTAGGTTGTTTCTGTTTTCATTGCTTCGTTTTCTATTCGGCTTTTTGTCTTCTTTTTACTTTTTCTGGTCTGTATATTCTTCTCCCTCCCGCTTTTTTTTCGTAATGGGAGGGACGAGGCACTTCGAACAGCCTCGTTCAATATGTATCCTTCTTACGCCACTGTTTCATAGAAACGTACCAGTTGGTAATATTAATTCTGCGAATTTATCAGACCTCACTAGCACGAAATAACGTATACAGTGCTGCAGAATTTCCACAAACCATCGGCATTGTTTCTTACCATCTCTAGCCAAGCCAAAAAACTTAACCTTTCGAGTATAATTAAGGCTTACATGCTCGACTTTATGTTTACTTGAGGAAGCACAACACGATTGTTTAGTTTACGGCTCTTCAGAAAAGGAATGTAAGGCAACAAATAGTTATCCTTCCTCCCAATGTCCTAGAGGCAACACAAAAGACATAAGTCAGTCTTTTGACTTCATTTTGCCTTCAGTACATACATAAGCAACAGCATTACGGCACACAGAAAAAGAATTAAGACAGCAAATTCAAGTTCTATCTTCCAGCCTTTGTCCTAGAGGCAACACAGGGGAAACAGGCCAAAGTCTTTTGACTTCATTTTGCCTTGAGCACACACATGGGCAATAGCATTGCGGAACTCAGAAAGAGAAAAAAGCAAGTCATTTTTAAAGTTTTATACTTCTCATCCGAAATAAAATCTTCGTATATAAATTTAAACTTTGTCTTTACCGTAGTACATATAAAGGTAAAACATCATGGCTGTTTATCCGGCAGTCTATAAAAAGTACACAGCCTGCTTATGTCCTAGAGGTAACACAAAGGAAAGGTCAAAAGAAAGGCCACACAGTCAACATGCAGGAGACACAAAGTAAACAGAAAGGAAAAGTTCATTTTCATAAGGGATGGCAAGAGCGATGGAGTGCTCTTCTAGGGAGGTGGCATCTGGCGGGCAGAAAAAAGGCGTTTGTGCGGAAACCAACGACGAGTGGCGTAAAAAGGCTGCGGTTCCTATTTGCGTAGAGAGAAAATGACTGGCGGCTGTAAAATATACCGCTGATCCTTGCTTTTCTAGAAAGGAGACACGTTTGGTGAGGGCTTTACAGTGTAGAAAGCGGCGGGTGGCATGCCTGGAGGTGTTGATATTCTTAGGCAGGGGTTCTATGCGGATACGAGGGAACGTAGCCCAAGGAGGGGAAGTTTCACTCCCCAACAATGATGGAGTAAAGGTCATTGCCATAGCGAAGCCCCAAGCATACCACTTAAGAGATTGACCAAGATTGACCAATAGAACATAATAATAAACATAAAACATAATAATCATACGCGTTCCCGACACGTTTCACGCGATTTCAGAATCAATTTAACGGAAACACCAAGTGAACCCCACGATGCGTCGCATCTACACAGGGTTCCCCTCGCGGGGAGGTGGGTGCAATTTTATTTCTATGTTTTCGGAGTTGTGATGACGGAAGCATTAGGGGTCTTGCAGTATAATCTACTAAAATAAATATAACACTCTAGCCAGCAGTGCCCTGAGCTTAACTGAATCAGACGATTGTAAGAATCTGGTTACATCGTTTATTGTCACCCCACAAAAGAGAAAAACACGTGTAGGGCTAAAAAATGTTGAGAAATTCAGATGATTGTTTTAGAATGCACAGGAGTTTTACACTGCTCGTCTAGAATGTGAGTTCCTTACAGCAATATTTGGGTGAGTAGCCAAATATATTAGGGTTACTTTATTGGTTTATGTTTGTTTTGTTTGTTCAAACCAATGATGTAAATTTATACTAATATAGATGCTTTTACTTTGCAAATTGTGTACTTTGCCGCAAATGCAAGGCTTAGTGCAGGGCCAATTTTTGTGCGTTTTTTTTTTTTTCTTATGTCGAACTTCCTTTTTTGAGTACTTTTTGCTTAGTCTTCCGTTTTCGAAGGAGATGTGTCAGATGCATGTTGCTGATTTTGGGAGATCAATTGTGTGAAATTTGTAACATTTCTATGTTTAGTTTTTGCTTTTGCAAAGTTCTTTTGTACCAATAGTCTCCATGTACGCTTTTATAACAATAAAATGTGTTACTTCCGCCAGTTATGCCTTTTTGTCGAAATGCAGGGTGTTACACGAATTTCTCATTTTCTGCTAATTTTTTTTTATTCCTGGTTAAAACGTTCTGCGGGCTTTTATCGTTCAGTTTGCGCTTCATGGAGGAGACGTATAAGGTGCAGAGTCCTGATTCCATCAGTTAATTTGTGGAATTTTGTCTATTTTAACTGGAGAGCTGTTTAAGCTTGCGTTTGGTCCGTTGTCGTTCGCAAAAAAATACAAGAAAACTGCCTACGGCGCAAGGCGCCGTCACGACGTTGGCGCTGTCGCTTGAGCAAAAATATGCAAAGAGTACGTGAGCGTGCGCTTCACGAGGAGCGCCCGACGTAGTTTAGGTTAGCTAGTGGAGTTGCGCCACGTCAGGAGCTGCTGCCTTTGTCGTCACCGTCGTGTAGCGACCGACGAGCCATGGCTCCACCTAACGGAAGACGACGACGATGATTCTGTCAAGCAACCCATACGCAATCCACATGTGGAGACGGCCACCGGACCTGGTGACGAAGTGGACGTCTACCAAGGCGAGTACGCGCAACAAGAGAATTTGCCCTATAATGGCGTGCCGTTTGGAAGACGACGACCAAAGGGATGACGGCGATTGCTACTGAGAAAAAACTGTGGTTGATTCCTTCACCATAGGAATCAGTAAAGCACGAAAGTCAAATGTGCAGCGAAATCTGCAGCTGAGCATGATTTGCGGGTCGTCGGCTGTCTTGTGGGTGGAGCTTGGTGAGCGACGTCCTGTTGACGGGTCGCTTCGGCAAAGGTGTACTGGCATCACTTCCATGACGAATATGGCATCAGTAACGTGTTGGGGTATTGCGGCATAACACACTTTCGTGTTAAAATATAAAACCCGAAAACGAACAACCCTAAGTATAACGTGCTCTTTAGTAAAAGGTTGCTTCCCCGCAAAAAGACCCTGTGTGGAGGGGTGCACCCTCTACAGGCAGCTTGCTTTGTTGTACTGTCGTCACTTCCGTGGCGGATATGACGTCAGCGAAATCTTCGTGTATGTGGGAATAAAACAGTTTCGTGTTAAAAAACTGCAAATACCTTAAAGGTCCTTGGTTTATATTGCCGCCCAAAACGGCTGTGCACTGCTTGGGTCCAGCTGTTCCCTCTCCCCTGGGACCCACTGTCAGTGTGGGGTAAAGCTATTTCTATCCTCGGCTTGGGAGTTTCTCAAGCCTTGCACCACTGGTGAAAGCTGCGCCAATTTTTCCATTTTCTTTATTTTTGCTTTCCGAAAATTCTGTTAGGCCAAATGTCTCTACTCACGCCATTTTAACGATTAAATGAATGAATGAATTTATTGTCAAGAAAAAGGAAAGGAAAGACCACCAGCAGGCGTAAATTGTCACACCTAGGGGTGGACACCGGAACGCCTGCTGGTGTGGGGGTTGGGGCAGAGGATGACAGATTCATAGAGAGGAGAGACAGATGATAGAGGTGACATGTTTACAGAACACAAGAGAGAGAGGGGCATATTTACAAGTTAACACTCACTCCCACACCCACACAAAGTCTGGAGGAAAAAAAAAAAAGTTCGCACAGTCTCGTAAAAGTTCACACAGTCACTGTGCCAGAGAGTCAAGTGCCAGGCGGAGCCCTGAGGCATTCAGGTAGCCGCCCAGCGCCTCGTGAACGCTGTCCCTCTCCCTGGTGTTGCCCGGCGGCCATAGTAGCTCGTCTAGCGGCCGAGCCCTTCCTCCCAGGGCGGCCAGCAGTTCCGGCCTCCCTGCCGCATACTCGGGGCACTCGAAGAGCAGGTGCGGAAGGGACTGGACAGGTGCGCGGCAGTGCCGGCAGGCAGGGCTGTCTGCCAGCCCCAGGCGGTGCTTTCGTTCCGCCGTCCACACCGCCCCCACGCGGAGGCGCAGGATTGCCGAACGCTGCTGTCGGGGCAGCCGTGCAGCCCGCACAGGTGGTGGGGCCTCTCCAGCAGCCAGCCGTGGGTCCGGGTGCTGTGCCCGCACGTGCCGCTGTATAAGCAGGCGGGAGTCGTCCGCCGCTGCCTGGGCATCCGTGGCCGCGGGCGTCAGCTCGTGGGCCTCAGCGGCCAGCTCGTCCGCCCGCTCGTTGCCCTCGAGCCCGATGTGGCCGGGCACCCACTGCAGCCGCAGCCGTGCACCCCTGCCTGCCAGCCGCTCCGCCTTCTCGCGCACTCCTCGAACCAGAGGGGAGTGCGGGTCGCCCTCCCGGATGCGCAGCAGAGCCACCCGGGAGTCGCACAGCAGGGCGCAGCGCTCGGGTGCGGGCTCCAGCTCCAGCAGCAGGTCCAGGCCCAGCTGGACCCCCACAAGCTCTGCCGTGGCCGAGGATGCGGCGTAGTGCAGCCGGGCCTGCCGGGTGGCCTCCCCCAGCACGGCGGCCGCTGTAGCGGAGCCCTGCCGCCGCCGCACAGAGCCATTCGAGTACGCCAGGGTGTGGCCCTCCAGTTCTTTCCAGACGACGGCCCGGGTCAGCTGCAGCAACCCGCAGTGGGGCGTTCGCCGCTTGCTGCGCAGGCCCGGAATCTCCAGGTGCAGCTCGGCCGCCAGGTCCGGAGGGCGGCTGGAGTGCCCCAAGTCTGTGGTGCCCACCACCTGCTCGTACCGGGCCAGCATGCGCCCCATGCGCGAGTGCCGGTGGGTGCGCAGCCGCTGCAGCAGGGGGCCGCCCCCCTCGGCTCGGCGCAGCCGGTCAATGTGGCCCAGGGCCCTCTGCTCCGCCGTCATCTCCAGCGTCCACACCCCTGCCTCAGCCAGCGTCCTGTCGCACTGCGAGTTTCGGGGCAGGCCCAGGCAGGCGCGGACGCCCTTTCGATGGTCGCCCTCCAGCTGTCGCCAGTTGGGTCTGGGTCTCCGCAGTGTGACCAGCGGCAGCGCGTACATCAGTAGCCCCACAGCCGAGGCGCTGTACAGCCGCAGGGCTGTCTGCTGGGAGCAGCCTTTGTCCCGGGCGACCATCTTCCGCACGGCCGAGGTGGCCAGCTGTGCCCTGGCACGTAGCTCCTTGGCGGCCTGGCGGAAGTCCACCCTGTGGTCCAGGGTGAGCCCCAGGTAGCTCACCCTGGTCTTCCACTCGAGCTCCTCGCCGTCTATGCGGAGTTTCTTCGTCCGTCCGCGGGCGGCTGCGCTCGGGTGCACAAGCATGGCCTCTGTCTTTGCAGCCGACAGCTGCAGGCCGACACCTTCAAGCTTGCACCGCACCTCATCCATAGCCGCCTGCAGCTGCTGCACGACCGCCCTGCCGTCTCCTTTCGGTCCAAGCACCCACAGGGCAATGTCGTCGGCGTACACCGACATGTGTACCCTGTGCCCCCCC
The DNA here is from genome assembly GCF_048455015.1 of Haemaphysalis longicornis. Lineage (NCBI taxonomy): Eukaryota > Metazoa > Arthropoda > Arachnida > Ixodida > Ixodidae > Haemaphysalis > Haemaphysalis longicornis. The sequence continues at coordinate 57,384,405 of NW_027526422.1, forward strand.
CCCTCTGGGCAGGCAGCCTGACAGGGCTGCCATTACCAGGTTGAAGAGGAAGGGGCTGATGACGGAGCCCTGTGGGGTGCCGATATCCACTGGCCGAGGTGCCGACAAGACGTTCCCCACCTGCACCTGCGCCGTCCGGCCTGTTAGGAACGCCTCGACGAAGCCCCGCCGCTTCCCCGCAATGCCGGCCTCCTCCATGGCCAAGGAGACGGCGGGGCGCCGCAGGTTGTCGAAAGCGCCCTTCACATCGAGCAGCACCAGGGCAGCCACCTGCCTGGTGGCACGGGCGTGTTCCAGGGCCGCCACCACGTCAGTGATGGAGTCGGTCGCCGCTCGGTGCTTTCGAAACCCCGTGAGCTGCTCCGGGATCGCCTCTTCCTCCACCACGATGGCCTCCATCCTGCGCAGCGCCACCCGCTCCAGCAGCTTGCACCCGCAGGAGGTGAGGGCCACGGGCCGATATGCCGTGACCGCCCAAAGGCCCTTCCCCGGCTTGAGTATGGGCCTCAGGATGGCGAGCAGCCACTCGGGCGGCAGCTGCCCCGTCTCCCAGATGCGGTTGTAGGCCATCAGGAGCTTGCCGAACCCCACCTCGTCCAGGTTGCGGATCATCTGGTAGGTGAGGCCGTCTGCCCCTGGCGCCGACTTGCGCTTGCAGCTTCGGAGGGCACTGCGGAGTTCGCCCTCCGTGATGGGGGTGTCGTTGAGCGGGTGACGTCCCTCGGGCTCCTCCAATGCAGCCGCGGGCCTTGGTTCCGTCCGGTGCTGTGGCAGGAAGTGATCCGCAAAGAGTTCGGCCAGCTCCCCAAAGCTTGCCTGCTTGCGGAAGGCCAGGGCGGCCAGAGGGTTGCGGTTTATCCGGGGCTTCAAGATGGAGCGGAAGATGCCCCAGAGTCGACGGCAGCGCGGGTCTGCCTCCGAGCTGACACACAGCTCGGCCCACCGTTGCCGGTTGAGGCGGTGGGCATGTCGTCGGCAGGCAGCATCCACGCGACGGTACTCCGTCCAGTCTGCCCTGTCCCCCGAGCGCTGCGCCCTCCGCTCCGCCCGGTTCCGTACCGCCCGCAGCTGCAGCAGCTTCAGGTCTGACATGGTGGTGGTCCCCTCGGCGACGGTGCAGCTCCGCGTGGCTCGCCTGGCGCAGCGAACCAAGCCCCGGAACATCTCTGCTCCCTCCCCCAGCTCCTCCTCAGCAAGGCAGCGCCGGAACTGGTCCCAGTGGGTGATTTGGTGCAGTGCGGGCCGTCTGGCCGGCTTCCCGGGTGGTGCAATGTTCAGCGGGTAATGGTCGGAGCCCCATGTGCTGGGCTCCCGCCTCCAGGTGGCCTCAACCCCGGCTGACACCAGGCTGAGGTCGATGGCAGTGGCAGTGCGACTGCCACGCCTAAAGGTGCACTCACCGGTGTTCAGTGCAGTGAGGTTGAGGCGCAGCATGGTGTCCCACAGCTGCTCTCCCCGCGTGTCGATCCTGCCATCTCCCCAAGCAGTGTGGTGGGCGTTGAAATCACCACAGAGGAGATGGCGGTCTGTGCATAGACACCAGCTGATCCAGGAGGCCCGAGTCCCAGCTCTGGCATGGACGCACATAGACACTGCACACAGTCATGTCCCCATCCGTGCCTAGCCGTAATGTCACTGCCACGCACTCTTGCACAGTTGTTGTCACCCCACTGGTGTCCAGCACCGCGTGCTGCACGCAGTCGCGCACGAACACTGACGCGCGCGAGGGTCCTGGAGGATGGGCTGGCTCGCTGCACGCCACCAACGAGCACTGCGCGTTGTCGCAGGCCGTGGGACTGTGGTAGCCCGTATATCCAGGCAGCCGCAGCTCCGAGCCTTCTCCCGCACGCACGTAGCTCTCCTGCAGTGCTACCACGTCGGGCCCGCGCTGCAGCAGATATGCGCTCAGTTCTGCGTGACGGGGGCGAAGCGCGTTCACGTTCCACTGCAGCACAGTGGGCACTTGAGGCTGCGTGCGGCGGCTCCTAGCCATGGCGGTGCTCGGGGTGCTGATGTCCCTGCGCAGCCTGGGCGCACAGGGGACGCAGGTGAGAGTCCGCAGGCAGCAACTCCCCCAGGGTGCGAAGCACGAGCGTCAGGCCCTCCTGCTGCTGCCGTCGACTCCATCGTCCTCGTTTCGGCCGCGCAGATGCTGCCTGGATGCTGCCGGGAGCTGCCTGGACTTTGTTCTGCTGCTGGGCCACCACTCCACGTCGGCTGTTGCCGTCGCTGCTGTCCGGGTGCTGCTGCGTCGTAACCGCCGTGGTAGGGGCCAGCCCGGGGTGTGCCGCCGCTCGCAGTGCTGCGCGAACTGCGACGCGAGAGGCAGGCGCCTGCGCCCGCGCTAGCGCTGCACATACGCGGCGCTCCTCCCGCCAGAGCGGGCACGAATGGTCCAGCACCGGGTGAGGACCCCCGCAATTTGAGCAGGAGGGCTTCTCAGCCCTGCAGGCTGCCCTCATATGGGGGCCCCCACATCGCCAGCACCTCCTCTCGCGATTGCAGCTCGCGGTGGCGTGATCGAGCCGCCCACATTTGCCACACTGCAGCGGCCTTGGTTTGCAAGGCCTCACCGGTCGTCGCCGCTTGTACAGCGCGACTTCCGCAGGGGGTATCGGCGCCGCGAAGCGCAGATACACCGCAGTCCCCCTGCGAACAGCCGACTGCACAGCCACAGGCGTCTCGAGGGAGGCGACGATGTCTTCGGTCGTGATCGTCTCGTCGTCAACCACTATGACGCCCGTACTGCGCGACGCTGGCTCTCGGGGGCTCACCTCCATGCCGCAGATGTTGGTTGTGGTCAGGAGAGCCTCCAGAGCGTCCGATGTGGCCGCGTCCGCTGCTACGACGTTGCGGCGAGCGTTTACGCGAACGTCGATGACCCCAGGCAGCTTCGTGAGCTGCCTGGCGATGGCGTCGCTCTTCTGCGCCCCGAACGCCGTAGAGGAGACCTTCGTGCGGAAGAGGACCGTGCCGAGGGCTGTGGGACGGGCCGGGAGCATGGGCCCATCGTTCCTCATCTTGCGGGCGGCCCTCCTGCGTTGCGAGGGCGACAAATACAGCTGCCAGGATCCTTCGTCGGCTTGTTTGTTTTGGAGGCCTCCGCCACTGGCCGCCAGGGGTGGAGGCTGCGCTTCTGTTGCGTCCGCGCCCGTGGAGCCCTTGGCGCGCTCAGCACTGCCGGCCGCTGCGGGGGGGTCGAGGTGAGACTCGGGCAGCCTGCCGCGTCTCCCCTCGGGGGCTGTACCACGCGGCCGGCTGTGAGGTGTGGTTGGTGCGTCCCGAACCACCCGAACTGCGTCCCTGTAGCTCAGCCGGCTGAGCGCAGTGGTGGCAGTAGGCTGCCTCTCGTGCTCGTCCCCAGGTGGCGCAGCAGTCGTCTCGCCAGCGATGGGGGCAATGATAGGGTTCGGCAGGTTCGGCAGCGGCTCCTCAGATGGCGCCTGCGTCGTCCCCTCTGCTGCCGCCGCCGCAAGGAGGGACCGAATGGCCGTCGCTATGGCGGAGTCCATCCCCGACCCGTCAAACATGGCGTCGCCCGTCTCCACGCCGGCGCGCCGACTGCAACGTTCTTGTTCGGGGTGAACGGCGTCCAGTTCGTCCATTACGAACGCGGCAAGCGCCATGGCCAGCTGACCGCGCTCGCCTCGAGTCGTCCGACGCCCGTGCAGTCCCCGCAGGTGCTCTAGCTGCCGACGAAGCGTCTCGAGTGTCGCCACCACTGCGGCGTTGGCCTGCTGCAGCTCGGCGACCACCGCCGCCTCTTCGGCGATAGTTTGGGAGCACTCGATCGCGTCTCCGGCAGCTGAGGGGCTTGAACTAACCTCGCTGTCCGGGAAGCGGTCGATCGCGGCCAGTGTAGCTGGTGTTGCCGGACTGGCGTCTCTGCTGGCGCGTCGTGTCTCGTCGTGCCCCTCGTCAGGCTTCTTCTGCCAATTCGGCTTTTTCTTGCGATGCAGGGAGTTGGCTCTGGCTCTGGGGGTACTAGCCAAAAAAAATGCTAGGCATTAGAAATCTGCAGCAATTCAGAGAATTCTCTAGTGAGGAGTAGCAATCTTGTGCCGATTTTTGAGATTGGGAGGTCTTCACAGCTTGATTTAGTAGACGAATGCGTTGCGTTCTTTACCGACTACACCCACAGCCAGGACAGTGTCAGTCCCTGAATTTCCATACAAATCCAAAATTGCGTAAGTTCAACGTGTAATCTTTAAAATAGCGTAAATGGAGATAATTGGTAGAACAGAATTTAAAAAAACCAATAAATGAGAAAAAAAAAGAAAAATTTCCCCGCATTTCCCCGAGGGGAAGAATGTGAAAGTGCGAATGCACGAGTTGAATTTGCGCGGTTCGGTAATGTTCGTGAAAGAGAGATCACACACACACACACAACTACTAAGAAAGAAAGATGCAATTATTCACAGACACCTATTTGTGTTGTCGTTGTACTTGATTGCTAGAGCGGATCTCAGCTTTGAAATTTCGTGTCAGTACTCCTTTAAGCGGGTGCATTAGCCCTTCTCACGCCCGATTCCTGGCCAATCCCCCACGTGGGTATGTGCCATGTCAGCGGCCAGGCAGCGCGCGCCCATCTCGCCGCGTTGCCAAGGAAGACGAGGAGATTCCTGGTCAATCCCCCACGTGGGTATGTGCCATGTCAGCTGCCAGGCAGCGCGCGCCCATCTCCCCCCGTTACCAAGGAAGACGAGGAGCGCGCGCACCCGCAGCTGTTGCTATGTGGACGGACGGCGGTCGCCGGAATTCAGGGTCGCTTATAAAGTGCATTCGCACTTTAAAAAAGTGAAAGTGACGAACCCTGTAACGCCCTGTCTTTTCACAGAAATGCCGATGTTGCGGAAGTTCCACCTGTAATCTTTATTTAGCGTAAAAGGAGACAATTAGTGGAACACAATTTTGATAAACGAAAAAAAGAGAGAAGTATAAAGAACTGGAGAAAAGTTGCCAACCGTGTAATGCCCTGCAATTTCACAAAAGTGCAGATTTGGCGAAAAACTATGAAAAATATAAAAAATATTTACGGAAAATACCAAACCTTGTAACGCACGAGATTTGAAAAATAATTCGGACTTCACGAAAGTTTAACCTGTAATCGTTATATTAGCGTAAATGAGATAATTTGTGGTACGACAAGATGGGAAGACTGCTACATATATGTGGGCAATTCTTTGAATTTATTGTTTTTCAGTTTTGTTTTGTTTCTTTTCGGAAACGCTGTAAATTTATACAATTAAAGAGGTTAAATGCATTTACGTCGCCAATCGTGTTTTTTCAACAGATGCAAGGTGTAGTGCAGAGTTGGACTGTTCCTGCTATTTTAATTGTGATTCGAAAGTTCCTTCCCGGCATAATTTGTTCTCTCTCGGATTATTGGAATTGATGTATACTATGCATATTTTTTATTTACTCCTATTATTTTCCTAAAAATTTATTTTTGACATATTTTTTCCTATTTTTTCTCAAAGTTTCCTTTGACAGATTGTCTCTATTTAGAGTATTATGACAATGAAATGTCTTACTCTTGCCAGTTATGTATGTTTGAGCATATGAAGGTCGTTTAACGGACTGTTCGTTTTAGTGTTTATTTTATTTGTATTTAGAACGTTCTTGTTCATGTTTTTTGTTGAGACTTCTGTATTTCGCGGATATGTAGGAGATGTATATTTTTATTTTCAGATAATATTTTTGTAAAAAATGTTTTTCTGTTATTAATTTTTGGTTTCAGAAATTCCATGCGACCAATTATCGCCATTTACACTATTCTAGTGATTAAATTTGTTACTTAATTCAATTAGGTGCTGTGGAAATGCGGGCTTTGCACGCTTTGCTCATTTTCGCTATTTTTATTCGAATTTCGAATATTCGTTTGGGACGTTTTTCTTTCTTCTTTTCTTTTAGGGTTGAGGTATAAGGTTCGCATTTTTTATTTCATCAGTTCATTTTTGTGAATATTTTATTGTCTTTGCCATACGTATTTCTCGGTTTCAAGAAATTCTCCTGGACCAGTAATCTCCATATACGCTATTGTAGGGATTAAATGTGGGTTACTTGTAACGAGTGCGCCCGTTACAAGGTTTACTCACCTTCGCTATTTTTCATTCGTACTTCGATTGTTCTCTCCAGGGTTTTTTTTTTTTCGTGCAGTTTTCGTTTCATAGATGAGATATATATTTTCGATTGCGTTTGAATTTTTTTGTAGCATTTCTTCTTTATTCCTGGTTTTTCGGAATTCCGTTCGATCGCTAATCTTCATTTACGGTTTTATATCGATTAAATTCATCACTTCCGTTTAAGAAATATTTTTACAGAAACGCAGAGCGTTAGAGTGTTTTATTTTTATTTTTATTTTATTGCCCTGCATTCTTTGTCGAGTTCCCCATAGCCTTGGCCGTGGAACGTCTATACCGCGCAGTTGCGGATTGAAAGAGAGGGCAGGGGATCCGGCTTTGCCAATGAAAAACATGCTACTGTCTTTTTTAGGCAATGTGAATGTTGGCTCGCAACGAACCACTCATGAGGTACAGGTCCAAGGGTGGACGAGTAGGGCCACAGAGCGGGAGCTGTGGAATATGTTGCGGGCGCTCAAGGCTCCGTACTTTTGAAAATACTGACCTTAGCCAGAATAAGCATTGCCGTGTCTTGTTTTAACACGGAAGCGTTTTATTCCTGTACACACGATGATTTCGCTGACGTCATATCCATCACGGAAGTGTCTCCAACACAACGAAGCAATCGGCCTGTAAAGGGTGCACCCCTGCATACAGGGTTTTCTTGCGGGGAAGCAACCTTTAGTACTAACGAGTACTTTATACTTAGGGTTCGTTTTCGGTTTCCTATTTTAACACGGAAGTGTTTTTACCGCGATGCCCCAAGGTATCACTGACATATCCGTCCCGGAAGTGATGCCAGTGCACCTTTGCTAGGACGTCGCTTGCCAAGCGCACCCACAAGACAGCCGCTAACCCGCAAATCATGCTCACCTGCAGATTTCGCTGCACATTTCACTTTCGTGTTTTACTGATTCCTATGACATGGGAATCAACCGCAGTTTTTTTAGTGCAGCAGAGGCACGCAGCGGGGGATAATGAATGTGACTATGCCCCAGTACGGTGCAAGGCTCGCGCATTATCTGGCCGAGTACTACACCAAGTGTCGCACCAAAACCGAAAGGAACTCTTCCGAATGTGGGTCACCGCGTGATCTTTCATCTGTGCTCTGATGATTTTGCTTATCGACTTCTCTTTGTTCTCCGACGTTCAAATTGTGGGGGCCAAGCCCCAATCGGGGCAAGGAGGCGCTAGCGACGTCCTCCTCCTTCGTGGGGGCGAGGGCGATCCTCACGCGCCTCCCTCTTCTCCCTACGAGGTGACGGGGGATGCGCGCAGGAGACTCCCCGGGAGACCGCCTTTGGGACGCGCAGCGATCGCACGGCACGTAAAGGCCTTTCGACCACTTTTGGCCGTTTCTTGCATTGGCCGTTGTTTCCCACTTCCGTTGGTCACGGCACCCACAGTGTCGATTTGCGCATGCCTTGATTTGTGTCAGTGCGTTTATCTAGGATGTCCGGCGAGTCTCCGCGGGAACATTCCACTCCTTGATGGGTTGCCCCCACGTCCGGGCTGTGACGGCTTGCGCCGCCTAAGGTCAGCGGACGAGCGCCGATGCCGCCCTGTCGGGTCCAGTGGCTCGCAATAGGTAGCGGCCACAGAGCCCCCTTACCCTATGTCAGCGAGCGTTGCGGCCGGCCGACGCCGGCGTACGCTGACTGCTGCCCGACTACGGGCTGGGCGCACACTGACGGATGTATGCCCCAGGGGCTAGATGCGCAGTGCAGTGTAATGTTCGTATCGTGGTTGTCCGCGTAATAAACCCCTGTACTATGGAATGTATCGTTTCCCTGTGAAGTGACTGACAACGTACAAGCTCGGCGAAAGTCGTGGCTCGCTCTCGAACCCGTTGTGGGCAGAGTCTCTCGGCAGGGCAATTCGGTGCTGCGCGAGAGCAGTGAGAATAACGACGGCGTGTTATTCTAGTATATTATATTCCTTCATGCTCATGGCAAGGATTAAGGATAGAATATGCCCACAAAGTAGGACACTACAAAAACCTCCATTGCAGTTTTTAGATACTTCTGAACACGCAGTGTTAAAATATTTGTCGCGCAATTTTTTCTAATTCCGGTGAAAGTTGCGCGGTATAGGTATGGGTGGTGACACCTGTCCCCAGGATGTCGATATTCTCTGTCTTATTTTTAAAAAGCTACGCGTAAGGGCAGTATATTTGTGTTCTGGAAGAGCTAATTGGCTGTTTTAAAACAACTTGTATTGCATCTTCACTGTGCCTTTAGGATCTCGTTAAAATCTCCGGTGGATTGACCTATGACTAAAACATAATGCACCGGAGCCCTGGATGATGGACTCGGCTCACCACGCGGAATTTGGATTCAACGTTACAGATTTCTTCGCTTCCTCCTCTCCTCATCCCCATCGTACAGCACCTGCTGATCCCGCCGCGCTCACCACCGATGTGGTCGCAGTTACCGCTATCTTTCCTAAGAGTGCGCCATTCGTTTAACGTAGTCGAAGCGTAAGTTTAAAAAATAATTAGCATCGCACTTCTTGTCGTACAAGCTTCGGATCATAAATACTGCGGTGCTCGAGAACAGGTCTGCTACACCGAAGGCTATGAAGCACTGCAGTAAACAATGACGGAAATTGCCTGTAACGAAGACTAGTTTATAAAAAGACACGTGCCTTATTCGGAGCTCAACATGTGGCTAAAATTTCGAAAATTCTGGAGCATTACGAGCCTTAGGCCTCCCTTTGGAAACCAGAAAGATCTTCAAATGACTGCACCCGTTTTCCAGTGCGGTCCTCTAAGCGGCCGTCACGGCGAACTAAGCAGTCAGGGCGTGAAAGATGTCGCCGTCAGAAAACTTGAGTACCAATTATCCTCGTCGCCCATTGCCCCCCTAAGCGCGTCACTGGTTCCTTTCACATGAATGCCACGGTATCGGGTGCACGTTACCGAGACTAATCTTCAGTGGCCGAAGAGCCGTTTTCTTTACTTTTTTCCTCTTGGTGACTCGGACCGTGGGAGCCTCGCTCTGGGAGCCACACTGCGTGGGATATCAAGCTTTGCCCCTTATCCTGTGCTCATTTGCTTTCAAGCAGTGATGTTCCGTACGGAGAAGAAAAATTCCTATTTCAAGGTTCAGAACTTCCCGATTTTTAGCATTTCCTCCGCAAGTTTCTCAGGAATTCCCTGTGAATTTCACGGCATTCTCTTTTTGCAGCTTATGGATATTTAGGTGGATTCGTCTTCGGTTTTGAGCATTAGCCAGCGCCACCTATGTCTATTTTACGTTGCCATCCGGTCGCAGACGCTGTTCAGAGAGTCAGAGTTTCAGCGTGAACTAAATTCCACTGCGTCTGCCGCTAAGCAGCATTTGACCATGCATTTCACGTTTTGTACTAAAAAGCACGCTTTGTTTGCATGCTAGGGCTCTAAGTGAAAATTTCCTGTATGAAAAAAAACAGACTTGTTGGGAAACTGGGGTAATTTTAGCTCAACGCCGTGACTGCTGGCGTCATCTTTTGTTGGCAACAGGCGGACCAAGGCGGACCTGAAGTTCTTTTCGCGAGCAGGCTTCAGCTCTTCAGCCACCACCGCTTCACGCTTTCTAGCGCTTTTTCACATACTATTCTTCCCTCTAGCCACAATATCCTCCTGTTGTATGAACGGGATTGGAAGCGGTCTTGGATGCGTTTGGCTTGCGAGAACAGGACTGCGGGTATTTGAACATAAATTCGACGAAGTTAAGAGAACTTTTAAAAAGAAAAAGTAGTATATTATGCGAGGTCCTGTTTACCGAAATTGTTTCCTGTTTTTTTTTTCTTTTTACTCCATGACTCCTAAAATTCTTTGCATCTATAAAATATTCTCCTTTTCCCTCTGGCCAAAATTACAGCTGAAAATTCCCCGAAAAAGGGAATATTCCCCGCACGGAACATCACTGTTTGTAAGCTTCTTTCTACATGCGTACGTACGAACTCATCGGGAACTGTCGAAAAGGCTGGTATGTACAGGAAAGGGTGCAGCGCTAGAAAGTGGCAGCTCCTCTCCAGGAGCAAGATGGCGATGCGCCAGGTGTTTATTTTGCCCGCGGCGCCCTTACAAACTGGAAGACTGGCACCTCGCGCGTGCGCAAATCGCTACTGGGAAAAGCTCCCCCACATGGTGCCTTTGTAATAACAATGAGCTTTACGCAGTCATTCGGCGGTTTCTACGAATAAACTTCCCTTCCGACCAAGTAGTAACTATAGCCCAAATACACATCGACAAGTTACGGAATACTAGATTCGTATACCAGGAAACAGACGCGCCAATGAAGACAGCACGCCACAAACCGCGGTATGTGATTACGCCAAGGCACGTGTATTGTTCTGCCTAGATGTTGCACGGATGGCAGTTGTGCAACATCTCCGCGGCCATGTACTGTGATGCACGCCTCCGTGGAACAACAAAGAATACTTACTTGGTGTCGGAGAGATGTCCTCAGGGGGCGAGGCTTCTGATGGAAAGCGGGGTGTCAGACGTTTGGGTAAAATTTCTAAATATGTGCAGCTGCTTCAGTAGAAAAAAAGCCATAAAGGAAATAAATACTGAAGGAAAGGCTTCCTGTAAAACCATTCTGTCGGAGGCTTGAACAATCAAGTTTTAAAGTCCGCGGTCCGGCGGTTTCTTTATTCTATATTTCCGGAGTTGCGACCACGGGAGAAATAGGGCTTTTGAGAAATGATTTATAGAAATTAATATTAGTTTTTTTTTTACATAAGCGCAGTGAGTTTAACTCTGTATCAAAGCATTGCAGGGATTTTGTTATATCTTTAAAAATCACCTCTCAAAGAAAAAAAAACTTACAGTGCATAAAAGCAACTGAGGAGCTCGCAATGATGACCGCGAATTTTTTACTCGTCCTTAACGCAGACAACCAGATTTACGTCACCAAGAACATTCATGCGACTGAAAACCGGCTAAGTGAGGAACGGAGCCGTCGTCGCCAAAAAAAAATCAAAGTCAAAATCAAAAATCGGCTGACGACAAATATGGTTGAAACAAAAAATACTCGTACATAACTGCGTGCAGTAATCCGTCCAATTAATGCCATGAAGTTAACATTAAGTTCCTCTCTCGTAGCTACTTTAGATATATGCTCTAGCTGCTATTTTTTTCTGTATCTTTTTTTCTACGTAGTTACAACTGCAGAATTCGCCGTTTTAAGTGTTATTTGGAAAACGTGGTGGAGATCAATGCTGAGTAAGCTTAATCGCGCCTTGACTGAACCATCGCTGAACAGGGTTTGTTCTTTCAAGGAGCCAATTAAACACCGGCACCCATCGAAGCAAGGTGAAGCGCGCGTTGACCGCCAGGTGAGTTCATCACTCCGCACAACAACAGCAATAACAACTACAAAAAAAAACTCGTGAATGGTTATGCAGGACCACCACCTGTTGGTGTGGTACACTGCCGATACTGAAAACACTGAAACAGAGAAATTTGGGAAAATCCCGTACTAAAATTGCAGATTAATATCGTGTGTGGAATATGCGCGATTATTGTTGACTACGAATCAAAACCGCTCGAGAATAAGCATGTACACGCAGTGTCTGCTGATGCTTAGCGCAATTAGGACGACATTTTCTGTCAATGAAGGACCGGGTATTAGGTTTCACTGCTTCAACCCGACATTAAAGCATCGGCCAAGGATGTGGACTGCGCCAGGCGAAAGCGCTTGGCCAGAAAGATGATGGCCACCACATATTTTTTCTTCCAACAGCGAAGGAATAACTTGAGAGGGCATTTGTAGAATCAAAAAGCAATAACGTCACAGTGCTATGTTGCTGTACGGTTTGAAAGCAGAGCTTGTGAAAATTCGAAAACACCTAAGCACTTCTTACGGCTTGCGAATGAGAAAGCATGAACGGCCAGTTGAACGCCTGAAACCATGCGTAGTCAAAGGGCATTGTAATCTTGCCACTTGCGACGCTTTGCTTTGCGGTGCGTTGGAGCGCTTTCGAATGGCTTCCATCTGTCTCCTACGCGTTGCGCTACTACTCTTTCTTGCCGCTCAGGGGGAATTTACGGCGAATTTCGCTGCTGCTTTTTCCGCCCCGGTCAAATGCGGTGTGGTGGCGTGGACGACCACCTCTCGCTAGTGCGGAGTTTAGGCTTCGACGTGGATGCCTTGTGGTATTTGATGGCTCCGATGGAGTCATTTTTCTGCTTTTATTACGGACGCCGACGCCGGGCGCGCGCTTTTTCGCTCAAACTCGCGCTGCAGAACGCCACGTGCTATTGAAGGTCGCACGGTATAAGACGCTTGTTGCGCACAGTGTCGCGCACGCGTGAGGAGCGTTGGATTGGCTTGAATTTGAATTGGATTGAAATGGATTGGATTAGATTGAAATGGATTGTATTAGATTGGATTGGATTGGATTGGAATTGCATATACTGTACATACGCGTTGCAATCTTTTACATGCATGAGTGGGCAAGGCCACGGGTGATTTACGGTAATATTCCCATTGCTTCGCCTACTCGTCCTGATTCACTTCGTGGAGATGCTTGATTTTTTTTCAGTTACGGATGCCAGACGCCGCTTTATCGCAGAAGCGGGAATTCAAAGCTTTCGCCTTACAAAAAAAGGGGGCTGGGGACAGACGGGCACACAAGAACTGCTCGTTCACCAATGCAAAGCCTGACCTCAAAAATTAACCACCGCATATCAATGCCGCCTTAATACTCTTTACAACTGCTTACTAACACCACTGTCCTCTGGAGTCAGTGCCTTCTGATTTTTTCCTATTCCGGCATCTGAAAATCTGGCTGCCGACGAGCCTGTAGAAATTTCACATAAAAGGCGGAAATGAAGTCGGCACGGCCACAAATGGGCGTTTCGCTGCATATGACGATTTGTAGTTTTCTGACAGGGTTAAAAAAGTGCAAGTTCAGTGGACCGCATATGTAGACGTGAACAAAGTTTATAAATACGTGAACAAAGATTACATTGAAAATATTTTTTTTCTAGAAAAGAAATTTAATTTGCAATTTTGCAGTGCTTACCAAACCTACAAATAAAGTTGGTATGTTGGCTGCTGTTAAATACGATTATTTTCTGTAAACTGCATCAGGCAAGCTGGCGCCTGGGCATGGACTGACGAAAATATTTTTGAATTCCTTTGAAAGAATCATGGTGTTTCGTAATGGTACTTACTCGAGTCAGAGTCCCCTGCCAAAAAACAGTAGAAAACACGGTAGAAACCAACTTCAGCTTGTAGTCTGAAATTTCTGCGCATCATGTTTATTTTTTTTCAGCAGTTTGCATAGTTATGTTTGTGCGAAATAATTTTATATCTCTAAAGTGACAGAGTTTTGTTTAAAGAATTTGCGGTAGCACTAGAGGCTTCGCAATGTGGGGGCCATAAGTGTCGAAGGACATGCACTGAAAAGGGAGAATCCCTATACTTTGCATATTGCTGGCATTGTTATCCTTAGGTGAAGAAGCCAGCAGGGGTGGCATATGGAAGCAGGCAATGTCTACTTACCCGGAGAAGACTTCATGCCTGTTGATTTTTCTGCAAATTGACATTAAACTTACTGTGAAGTTTTTTTTCAAATTTAAGCGCCATGAAATTTCATAGCTCTCCTAACACGTCCCCACTTGTTGAAACTTCTTTCAGTACCAGCTGTTTGGAACTTTAAAAGCGCAAATTTGCTGGATCATTTGCTTTAAAAATGCTTGCCAGAGCAGCAGCGGTCGCACGCGGTCTCTGAGCTAGGAGGAGACCCTTCACCTTTCCTTAACTTTCATCGGCTCAAATACATGTTTCTACAACAACAACAACGTGGGACGTCTTGCTGGGAAAATCACAGAATATTTTGTAAACGCAATACATAGTTTTGTTTAAAGCGTAGTCCAGCATACCGTAGCGGATGTGTGCTGCTCTGCAGATATATGTGACGCTTCTGTCGGTTTTAGAGTACTGGCGCATAATTATCATTGCGTTTACCCGCCTAGTGATTGCTCTTAAAGTAACTGATTCATTCATTCATGCATTGCCTGGTGCATGTCCCAGCCCCCACTAATCTTCTAAGCGCTGTCAATACCCCATAGGGAGTATGTTGTGCTTTCCTGTTGGTGTGTCACTTTGCTAGGCTAACGGCCGCAACTCTAGGGTATGTTCCGGATAAGGCCTTAGGTTTTCTTTTGTGTCTTACGACAACCGGTGGCTGCAGCTTGACGTGGAATGATTATATTTACAATGAATACAGGAACGGCAGTGATCGCACCCAGGAAGGCACGGCGGCAGTCAAGTGTGTTTCCCACCACTTTCATAAAGAGGAATGGCCTAGATATCTACGCTTCAAGCACGCGCGTTGCAAACTACAAAAAATCGTGAGATAAAAAAAGACGCGGAAAAAAAATTAGCAGTGGCTTCGCTCGGCTATGCCAGGATATACGTAGCGTAGGCTAAAATTCAGCTGGTTATTCTTAGGTTTCCTGGTTGTCTAGAATTAGCTGATTATCATGATTACTGCTGCTAAAACGATTTACAATACAATTCAATCCAATTAGCAGTGGCGTAGCTCGGCTATGCCAGGATATACGTAACGTGAGCTAAAATTCTGGGTCAAGTAAAGCAGGGTCCAGTGGATTAACCGCCATCTGTCGAACGAAATTTGAGGTAGCGCTCGCTCAAGCACTTGCTGCTGCTGCCGTGAGTCAGAAAGGAAAAATCGCGGAAACCTCAATCAAAATAATCTCATTACCTACTTTTTCTAACCTCCAAATTTGCAATGCAAATTTTCGTTACTGAGTTTTGTTATTAAGTCTATATATAGCAAACAGTTTTTGTCCTCTAGGTGCCACGCAAATGCACTTGCTCCTGAGTTACAACAGAACAGAGGTAGAGTATACTAGAGCAGAGGTGCTCACCCGGCCAGGTTCTGGAGCGAAGTTTCGCAAGTGGCTTATAAAAAGAGCTTTCCAAATCCGATCAAATGAATTGGCTACTAAGACAGCTACCTTGAAAAGCTCAGGGCCGATTCACGAATTTTAACTTGGCTGCAACAACATAGCCACCAACAATCTGCACATATACAATCAGGGACATTAGTCAGTGCAGGTAACAGCTGTTGCCAGAGGCTCACGCATGATCAAAAAATTCCCACTGTCATAATGGTTTCGCGTGCCAATCACGCAAGCATACTCATGTACCCTCAGTAATTTTTTTTCGATGTCTACTGACTGACTACCCTAGGCCCCAATGCGTTACTTTAACGTAAGATGTTTAGGGTTGGCGTTAGGTAACCTTAAAGTCGAGCCGGATAGGACGTGTCAAGCAGCCTCTTGCTGATTGTACGTTGAGCTGCGCGACGTTAGACTTCAATGAGTAGCGTCAGGCCTGACGTCGGGCCTTCGCATGCTCTAGTCTCTCCCCACTCTTTTATGCGCAAAAACGCCTGCGCAAGCGATCAATAAAATGAAAAATACGGGAGGCTTTACAACAGACGTTTGATGATTGAATATCCACAACACAGGCTTCAGAAAGTTTTGTTGACAACGGCAGAGGTAAGCAATAGTGCAGGGAAAAATGAACTCGAGCGAAATACTTACCGTCATCGTCTTTGTCCACTAGAAACAAATACATTCGCGTGCACGTTGTTTATTTAGAAATTTACCGCTCAGCCAACGTACTTAATTGAAGCACACGTTCTTATCCCAGACATAAGAATGATGACGACCTAGTAAAAATCGCACGAACCGGCCCTGAATTGCTCTTATATGGAGAGTGAATTCCTTTCGAAAGCGTTTGAAAGTTCTTCGCGTTATTCGAAGCCCCCACGACCTATCTCAACTTTAAAAGTGCCCAAACAGTGGGTCTCATACATGCGTGGCCGTAAATTGTTCAGTTAGCCAAGATAGCTCTAGGGCGCTCTAAAAGGCAACACTTGAAACGCCGCTTAGGCTAATAGGAATCAAACAGGTACAGACAGGTAGTGGCAAAAAGTGAAGTTGTGAGCCTGTCCACTGCCCATGTCGCACAAGCAAATAATAACCGGCGGCGAGAATTACGAGCTTTAAAAATAATGGTAACTTATTATAAGGAAGCCTTTTTTGGCACCTTTCCCGGCTGCTGCTGCTGCTGTTTCATGCTTGCTCGATGTGGCGATGACTTTTATCTTACAGCAGATACCACTGGCATAGAGTTTCTTAGTAAATATACTAGAGAGAAAACTGCACCTGGGGCCGAGTTCTTTAAAAAACGGGCGTCGCTTTGAAACGACGGGGTAGCGCCATGCAAATGCATGTGTTCTGGGGTTGGGGCCGTCGCTTTGAGGAAGGTGCGCACACAGTGAGAGCCGCAGAAAAGCACTGTGGCAAGGGCGCGAAGCGACAAGTGAAACGATGGGGGGCAGTGGGCGTCGCTTCGCGCCCTTGCCACAGTGCTTTTCTGCGGCTCTTACTGTGTGCACACCGTCCTCAAAGCGACGGCCCCAACCCCAGAACACATGCATTTGCATGGCGCTACCCCGTCGTTTCAAAGCGACGTCCCGCCGTTTTAGAGAATTCGGCCCCTGGTAATTCATGTCGTCGTGTGGGTTTATGGGAAGACCTCCCTGTTTGACTTGGGCTTGGCATGATGATTGGATTCTTAAGCGGTTTTTAGGATTTGCTTTCTTCACTATGCATTAACACATCTACGATCTACGAGGAAGCCGAAATGCTCCCTGTTCTGTGGTAGCCGTGTTCGGTGAAAAGGCAAGCACTTCGTGATCGTACCTGACTTTGGTCATGCCGCAGTCCAAGGACGTATGACTGAGCGGGTAATCTGCCGCCGCGAAAGTTGTAGCTCACCAAAAAAAAAAATACTTCGACGAGGACAAGATACGGAAGATACGGGTGCCTGTATCTGTCGTATCTTGTCTTCCGTGAAGTGCGTTTTTTTTTTTTCTTCGTGAGCTGCAACTTTCGCGGCGGCATATTACCTGCTCAGTCATACGTCCTTCGAATGCGGCATGACCATGACCAAAACGTACTTTGACGACGACAAGATATGGCAGATACGGGCGCCTGTATCTGTCCTATCTTGTCTTCGTCCGCGACTGTTTAACGCCCCGTTTTCTTTTTTCTTCAAGTATAAACCAACTCGCTCATCAACAAGTTTTGTTAAACTGTATTGACGATTGTGCTTAATGGCGCGCGGGCTTCAGGGTCAAAAGGCGCCAATTTTGTTAAAATGTACCTGACGGTCGGTGCACTGGTTCGCCACGAAGACGACGTTTTCATAGGCACGCTCAAAAAGCTTTCCAAATTCTTGAAACAACCTATTATTCGAAACAATGGTAAAATTAATAAAATAACAGTCTCTAACGAGATTCCCCCCAAATATTATTTGTAACTACCACTTTGGCCTGAAGAATAGCAGGCACAACCATTCCGGAAAAAATATGCTTTACTTTCTTTTTTCTCACTTTTAAAACAGCCCGTTTTATTTTCCACGTACATAATTGCACACTATTCTTTGCGTTTTTGTGGCCCTTTGTTTAAATTTGCGTTCATGAAAACGTTTCAATCCAAGCCAATGATGAAAAGACTGTGATGAAACTAAGGCGAGGGGATGATGTAATGGCGGTCCATGACTACTACACAGACAGCCTTGATGTGAGCCGCATAGACGCTAGCGCCAGATTCCTCTCTAGTGTATATAGCGAGAAACTATATGACCACTGGCCTCCGCGCATCGTGACCGAGAGGCGGACAAAGCCACTCTATAGAAGGGGGAAGGGGGCGGGGGTAGGTGGAGCCCGGGGATGTTGCACCAGATACCGCTGACTTTCCAGTACTGCGCATGAGGGGCCGGCCGAGGAAGCGGCTGGCACGGGGCAGCCGCAGTTCGTGCGTGTGCAACGTTCTCTGCGCTTAGAGCTGGTGGCTTCTTCGTGAGGGGTATAGATCATTTTAACGCTTCTCGTGACGTATCGAATTTCTCGACGCACTCGCCACTGTTCGCCGTGCTGAAAAATACACTGCGACAAGAACGATAATGATACCCTTCTAATACATGCAGCCTGCAAGTTTACTGCTACCGAGGTATGCCACGAATAAACTTTAGCATTACGTCTGTTCCCACCCATGCGGGGGAGGGAAGGGGGCGGGCGACCACTGTTACATTAGCGCCCTCTTGTGATTGGATCATCTACGGCGACAAGCATTCGGAGGACATCCCTGCGCGAATCCGTCTGGCAGGGTGGCGCTGCGATCGCCGAAGTGAGTGGACGTGTCTCGCATCGGCTCCGCAATTGATGGTTCATTATGCAGTGCTAATTAGCCACAACGGTCATCCACCTTTATCAGCGTGTTCGGGGAGTTAAGCGACATCAGTGGATACCAAAATCCCAACAGGCAAGTGAAAATTTGCGGCCTTGTTAGATTTTTCTGTCAGTGCTGGACGACGCAACGCTAAGCCTAATGAGGAACGACTAGACGGGCCGCCATGCTGGCGGCGAGTCTGGGCACGCCTGAGGGAGCGTCATTACAGCAAGAGATGGAAACCTGCACTCAAGACCAGGGCCATGGAAAATATGTGCAAGGGGAGGGAGAGGAAATCCCACCGGAAGATGTCAACCAAGAAGGAGGATGGAGAACCGCAGGCGAGCGATACGCCAGGCGTCGGCAGAAGAAGACGGGAACCACCAACGAAGGGGACGACAGACGCAAAACCGAAAAGCAGGCAAGAAATACGAGGATCTCGGCAATCAAAGCAGTGAGGATGCCGGCGATACCAAGGGAGGAAACCAAGATTGTAGTCCGACCACGAGGCGGAATACACGTGGCGAAGATGGGACTAGTTGACGTAATGGCCGCCATACACGTGGCAGCCGGGATCACCGAGGAGGCCGGAAAGGAAGACACGATGTGCATAAACGCGCAACAAAACATCGTCGTCATCAGCACGCCGAAAGAAGAGAACGCAAGACGCTATAAAGGTATTCAAGGCATCGTCGTCAGCGGAAACCAACACGAGGTGAGCACATATCGCACGACCCCGCACGACACAGTTAAAGGAGTAATTAGAGGCATCCCGCTCAGCGAAACGCCGAGAGACATAGACGCAAGAATCGTCAACGAACGGAACCCGCTAGGCTTGGGCGCTAAACGCATCGGAACGTCAACAACAGTCATCGTAGCTTTCAGCGGAGGCAAGGTTCCCAACTATGTCAGGCATGGAAACGCCCTCATCAAGTGTCAGCTTTATCGCAAACAAGTAGACGTGTGCCACCAATGTGGCCGAGTAGGACATCGTAAAGATGTGTGCCCAACACCAAACGAGCGGGCATGCAGAGGCTGCGGTGAGAAAAACCCCAAAGAAGATCATACGTGCACGCCAAAGTGCAAGCTTTGTGGCGATAAGCACCTCACAGGAGATAAACAGTGCCGAGCAAGATATAAGACCCCGTACGTGGTGCGTAAGCGGCAGTGGGAAAGGCGCAAAGCAGAAGAACAGCTGACGCAAGCGTGGAATTTTCCACCGCTCGACACTCCAGCTGCGCATAATCCAAGGACGCCTTCTCGGAACCGTTCGCAATCACGGGACAATAGCAAACAAAGAAGGCAAAGCCGCGACAACAGCGCTCGACGTGGACGATCGCCATCCGGAGAAAAAGTGAGCTGGGCAGACACGGTGCGCGTCACTGGCGGCAAGACGGGAAACCCAGAGAAGAGCGCGGGACACAAGAAACAGCGAATCCAGAGCAAGGAAGAAGAGATGATAGGTATACTACGCAAAGAGAACGAGGACATCCGCAAAGAAAATGCGGAGCTGAGAGCGATGATTCAGCAACTCACCCAAAGCGTGAACAGCCTCAAGAGAGAGTTGACTGACAGGCAGCAACTGACAGACCAACCAAGCATCAGCAAGGTCATAACAGAGACGAACGAGGGGCCAGCAGCAAAGAAACGACTTATTGAAGAACAAGAAGAAAAAGTAACAATACACGACATCCGGGAGCAACTCAACAAGACAATCCAGAGGATTACGGAAACCCTCGAAAAAAAGATTCAACAGCAAGACAGCATACTGGCAGACATGAGAGCAAGCATAGATCAAATGATGGCACCGGTGATGCACCAGATCAACCAAGAACCCGGCAACAACTACCAATCAGGACAACCATGGCCACCGATCCACCAAGCATAACCGTATGGCAGTGGAACTGCCGCGGCCTCGAACTAAAGCGGTCAGTACTACAGCAGCACATCGAACACGCCAAGAAAAAGCCGGACGTGATCCTACTACAAGAAACGCTCACCGCAACGCCAACCCTTCCCGGATACAGAGTGCAAGTGGGCCCGGCAGGTGGAAGAGGCCTATGCACGCTGGTCAGAAAAGGACTGACTTTTTTGGAACACGAAATCAAAAACAAGATTGAACACGTCTACACGGAAATTATACCGACCAAGAACAACAAAAAGAGCCTATTCATCCTGAACCTATATAGCAGCCCGTCCCAGAAGCACCAGCGATTCAAGTCACTGCTCCACAAGGCCGGAAACATCGCTAAAGACTCCAATGTCTGAGCAGTTTTTTTTTTTTTCATGGATGATAGTCATGTGCTTAAAAGTGAACTGTTGTCATCTGATTCAGCGCCCCGTTGTACGTGAGACGTTTATTGGTTTACTGCTTGTACATAGTTCATTTGTCGCTTTTATTGTCATTCCCAATACCTTCCATATTCATTCCTTTCTCTTTCTGTCCCCAGTACCCTCCCCCCAGAGGGAAGTAGCAGGCCCAAGATAAATTTCTCAGGCCGACCTCTTCTCCTTTTTCAATAAACATTTACTCTCTCTCTCTCTCTCCAAACTACTCGCTTGCACAGACTTCAACGCGATGAACCAATCGTGGGGCTACCTCAAAAACAACGTCAAAGGCAGGAATCTAGCACAAGACGCAACCGAGCTCGACTACATCCTAATCACGGACCCAGCGTACCCGACGAGGATCGGCAACTCGATATCGAGTGACACCACGCCAGACCTTACGTTCGTGAAGAACGACGCGGACGCAGTCATCAAGTGGAGAAACACTGGAGACGACCTGGGCAGTGATCATGTAATAGTGGAAATCACGGTGCCAGTCCCGGCCGACTAGAAGAACAACGTAAAGAAATACACGTGGATCGACTGGTCGGAGTTCAGGAAGATCAGGGACCGAGAAGAAGCGGACGTCGAAGAGATAGACGACATCGACGAATGGACCGACAAAATCGCACGCAACGTGCGAGAGGCAACAAAGGAGATTGAAACGGACGTGGAAACGGAAGCCATGGATAGCAGGCTGGCACACCTGATCGAGGCGAAAAAAGCCATCCAAAACAGGTGGAAAAAGCAACGGCTTAACAGAAGACTGCGAAAGAAAGTGGCTGAACTCAACAAAGAAATCGAAAACCACTGCAGAATCCTGAGCAACCAAAAATGGAACGAGATGTGCTGCGGGGTCGACGGCCAGCTACACAACGGTAAGGCGTGGAATCTCCTCAAACACCTCATGGATGAAACCAAGACTAAGTCGCATCAACGAGACAGACTGGCCAAACTTATGCACCGGGAAGTCACTGAGAATGGAGCCGAAGCTGTCACACAGAAGTTGAGAGACAGGTACGTGCCGACGACGCCCACGGTGGTGCACGGCCCGTACCGAGGCCGATCCAACGAGCGCCTCGATCGGGACATCGAAGTCAAAGAGGTACGGACGGCGCTGCACTACCTAAACACCAGGTCGGCGCCCGGGCCGGATCGCATCACCAACAAGATCCTCAGGAACCTCGACGACAAATCCATCGAGAACCTGACAGCATATTACAACAAATGCTGGAGAAGCGGCAAGCTCCCAAAACAGTGGAAGAAATCCAAGACAATCCTCATCCCCAAGCCAGGAAAGCCACTGAGCACGGACAACCTCCGCCCAATCGCACTAACATCTTGCTTGGGCAAAGCCATGGAGCACGTCCTACACAATCGGTGGCAAGAGTACCTCGAGGGAGATGAGCTGTATCCGGAAACAATCATCGGCTTCCGACAGCACCTCAGCACACAAGACGCAATGATCCAAATCAGACATCAAATCATTGACGACAAAACAAGAGACAACAAGGCCATACTAGGACTAGACCTGGAAAGCGCCTTTGACAAGGTCACGCATGCGGCGGTCCTAAGACAAGTGTCGGAGCTCAACATGGGAGAACGACCATACCAATATATCAAGGACTTCCTGACGGGCCGAACAGCGGAACTCAGGACAGGTGAACTACAGGCAGACGAAAAGGAGCTGGGCAGCCAGGGCACCCCACAAGGGGCAGTCATCTCGCCCATGCTCTTTAGCCTTGTGATAATCCGAGTGGCCAAGAGATTGATCCAGATCAAAGACCTGTGCCATACAATCTACGCGGACGACATTACACTGTGGGTGAATGGCGGAAGCGACGCGCACATTGAGGCCACATTGCAAAGGGCGGTAGAGGCGATAGAAGAAAGCTTGGAAGGGTCGGGCCTGAGATGCTCTCCGAGCAAATCAGAGCTGCTTATCTACCAGCCAACGAAAGCGCACCGAACCAAGAACAGAGAGAGCGAAAAAATCAAGATCAGAACCGGCGACGGCAACGAAATCCCAACAGTCAACAAGATCCGAATCCTCGGTATGCTTATCGAAGCACACGGAACAAACGGCGGCACAATCACACGAATAACAGGCAAAGCAGCAAACGCACTAAGAATGCTCAAACGGATCACGAACAGGAGAGGCGGAGTGAGAGAAGACAACCTCACAAGGCTAGTCCACTCCTTTGTAATATGCCATATCACGTACGTGGCAGCGTATCACAGATGGAACCAAAGCGAGAAGAACAAGCTCAATGTGCTCATCAGAAGAGCGTATAAGACGGCCCTAGGACTACCGGAAAACACGAGCACGAAGAGACTGCTCCGGCTAGGCATGCACAACACGCTCGACGAAATAGCGGAAGCGCAGTGTGCAGCCCAACTGGAGAGATTCACTACAACAAAGGCCGGAAGAAGAATTCTGGACAATTTAAACATAACGTATCACAGACAGCAAGGCCCCAAATGCTCAATACCGGATGAAGCCAGAAGATTCATCAAAGTGGACCCTCTCCCTCGGAACATGCATCCAGAGCATAACGCGGGCAGAAGGCAAGCCAGAGCGAAAGCCATGGTGGACACGCACGCAACGGATACATATGTCAGATACGTGGACGCGGTGGAGTACGCCAACAGAGACAGCTATGCCATAGTAGTGGTGGACAACGAAGGGAAAACAAGAACAGCAGCCAGCGTGAACTGTAAGAAGGCTGAAGAAGCCGAAGAAATAGCCATTGCCTTGGCCCTTGCTGATCAAGACGGCAGGACAATCGTCAGTGACTCAAGACAAGCAGTCAAGAACTATGCCAAAGGAAGGATCAGCCCTAAGGCCATCAACATCCTAGAGACAACAGAAATAAAAAAACGAAACGTCAGAATCACGTGGATACCGCCACACACCGGAAAAGTATCGGAGGAAAACACAAACCACAACGAAACGGCAAATGCTCGGGCGCGAGAGCTAACGGACCGCGGCCGAGAGGAATGCCCGGAGCTGTGGTACATCAACAAAGACAGAATGACAGGATACGATGAAATCACCAAACTGTACAGACTGGCAAGGAGAGAACTGCCACAACCACACAAGAGCTTAAACAGGAGACAGGCTGTCCTGTTCAGACAGCTACAAACAAGAACGCTGCCGAACCCAGCAGTACTACACAAGGTGTACCCGGACGCGTACCCAGACGACAAGTGCAAGGTGTGCCGTGACGAAAGAGCCACCATGGAACACATTCTGTGGGATTGCAAAAAGCATCCGGATGAAGCACGAAGACGGATGTTCCCGCCGCCGCTCGAATGGGCGACGCGGACAGAAGACCAAGAAACGCAACTCAAGGCCATCCAGCGGGTCATCGAGGCGTTAGCCAGGCAGGGACTCGGCGAGCCTTAAAAGGCGAGTCGAGACACTTGCAGGCGCGCCAAGAAGACGACGTAGGCCGCGTCTAAAGCGCGCGCGCTTTACTGCAGGTCAAATAAACGTTTTTCCAATCCAATCTGGCAGGGTATTTGGTGGCTCGATTATTTGTTATCAGTGCTAATGCTACTTTCCGTAAACTCAGCATGGGATCTCGCAACATAACCACCGAAGGCAGAAGTCCAGGTGTAAATGCCTTCTCTCCGAGGGCCAAAGTGGCTCCGTATTGGCGGCGCACTTACGAATATTAAGAGTGGCGATGGTAAGCAGGAAGGCAATGCCACTCAGCAACAACAGGAGGAGAATCATCACGACGGCGTAGCGAATGAAGCGCTTCTTGTCCTCTTTCGTGGCGGTGATCTCAGAGGTAGCGCTGCGCACACAGACACAAAAAACGTATTTAGCCCTGCCAGTACATTATGTATATATATATATATATATATATATATATATATATATATATATATATATATATATATATATATATATATATATATATATATAAATCTAGACAAAGATAAACTCACAAAGCGCGCAGAAATAGTATAAGTAAAGAGTCGGATACACAGCAAGAACAATAACAAACAAGGTTTACTTACGTAGCGGCAACGGGACTTGCCTTCATCAGGGTAAAGTTACATGATTTTACAGCAAAATCATGTAACTTTACTCTGATGAAGGCAAGTCCCGTTGCCGCTACGTAAGTAAACCTTGTTTGTTATTGTTCTTGCTGTGTATCCGACTCTTTACTTATACTATATATATATATATATATATATATATATATATATATATATATATAAATTTAGAGAAAGATAAACTCACAAAGCGCGCAGAAATAGTATAAGTAAAGAGTCGGATACACAGTAAGAACAATAACAAACAATGTTTACTCACGTAGCGGCAACGGGACTTGCCTTCATCAGAGTTAAGTTACATGATTTTGCTGTCGCAAACATTTTGAACACATTTCTTATATAGGTTTGCATAAAACTGAGAAAGAGCGGAAAATGTTTCGGAAATGGAGAGTGTGCATACAGTCAGGCTACGCCTATGTTACAACATCAACAAACAAACAAGAAAAATAAAAAGGGGGGGGGAGGAGCGAGAGAGAGAAAAAGGGGTCGTGATAACAATGCAGCGTTCAAGGTTGCACCATGACGGGTCAACGTATGCCGCGCGGGCTGCAAGTTCAGACAATGGGGGAAACTGGACAACCGCGGTTTGAAAAGAAAGGGAAGAGTATACAGTAAGGTATTCAGTGGCTGGGGAGACTGGTTCGGGGGGAAGCGAAGATGGGTGTGCCCCCCGCGGATGAATAAAATAGATAGGGGGCACAAAAGAGCATTTCACAGAAGCTAGCAATTGAACAGTAAATAGGTAGGGTCACAAAAGGTTAAACATGAATAGATCACAAAGAGTTCAACATTCTTAAGTGGTGGTGGGAACGAGGCCTCCTTCCCCAGGACAAATGGCATTGTTGAGCCGCATTAGGCTAATAAAGCTGCTGTATTAGGAGAGTTTCTGCGAATTCTGATGGCAACCTCGAGGGTAGGAATAATGAACATAGTTATAAAAATTATGAAGCCGCTAATTTTAATCGAGGGATAAGCACGTTAGTTTTCCGTAACTTTCATTAATTCGAAGTGTGGCTGACCCAAACTTATAAATGAAATAAGATTCCCGAACCTCGCGGTCGTGGTACGTTTTGAAGGCGGATTCTAAAATCGTTGCTTTAAGATGTTCAAATACATGCCCGGGACTGTTCACATGTCTTGACAGGGGCAAATAAGGGCAGCTTTTTAAGTGCGAATGCACTTCTTAAGCGAGCCTGAATCGTCCGCCCCCGTAGTCCGCATAGCAACAGCTGCGGGTGCGCGCGCTCCTCGTCTTCCTTAGCAACGGGGGGAGATGGGCGCACGCTGCCTGGCCGCTGACATGGCACATACCCACTTGGGGGATTGACCAGGAATCGGGCGTGAGAAGGGCTAATGCACCCGCTTAAAGGAGTACTGACACGAAATTTCAAAGATGGGCGCGCTGCCTGGCCGCTGACATGGCACATACCCACGTGGGGGATTGGCCAGGAATCGGGCGTGAGAAGGGCTAATGCACCCGCTTAAAGGAGTACTGACACGAAATTTCAAAGCTGAGATCCGCTCTAGCAATCAAGTACAACGACAACACAAATAGGTGTCTGTGAATAAATGCATCTTTCTTTCTTTGTAGTTGTGTGTGTGTGTGTGATCTCTCTTTCGCGAACATTACCGAACCGCGCAAATTCAACTCGTGCATTCGCACTTTCACATTCTTCCCCTCGGGGAAATGCGGGGAATTTTTTGCATGATAGCGGTGATTATTGAACCGTATTCGGAAGGGAGTTTCAGTTTGGCCGATATATTGTTGCCTACAAACAGTGCACTCTAGAAGATATACGACATTAGCGGAGTCACAGTTAAAGTTACCTTTTATATTTACGTAGTAGTCTGAAGCCGTGCTGGTGGCGCGCTGTGTAGTGGTCATGTGTGGGCATACTTTACATTGGGGTTTATTGCAGGGCATGCAGCCAGTAGTTGCCGGTCGGTTGATACGAGAGTTAGTAAGAAAGTCACCTAAATTCTTATTACGCCGGTAGACAACGCGTGGTGGTTCGGGGAATATGCTTTTTAAGCGGTCACTTTGCATTAGGATATTGCGATGTTTTTTTAGCACGGTTGACACTCTTGGAGCGGAGGATGAGTGGGTTAAAACTAAGTTAGTTTGCGGGTTCCCGTTCGGGGCTTTTTTCTTACAGATTTCGTTACGGTCTAATTGGTTGGCTCGCACAATAGCGTCGTCGATAACTTTTTCCGGGTATTTTTTATTCAGGAGGGCGGTCTTGAGTTCTCGACAGTTTGAGTCAAAGTCGGCTTGGTTTGAGCAAATTCTCCTAAATCGGTGGGCTTGGCTGTAAGGTATTGCTGTCTTGCAGTGTCTGACATGGCTGCTTCGGAAGTGCAAATACTGCCGCGTGTCTGTCGGTTTTCTATACAGTTTAGTTTGAAGCCGACCTTGGAAGGTAGTAACGGTGACGTCCAGAAAGTTTACACTGTGTTCCGAATAGGAATCAGCAAGGGAAATACTAGGATGGGCTAGGTTAAATGCCTCAATGAAGGTGAGGAGCTCCGCCTCACCGTGTTGCCAGATCATGAATATGTCATCAATATACCTTTTATAGTACATTGGCTTCAAATTTTGGGTGTCAAGAAAGTTTGATTCGAGGTGAGCCATAAAGATATTAGCGTAGTTAGGTCCGATTCGAGTTCCCATTGACGTTCCGCTGACTTGCACATAATGAACTCCGTCGAACTCAAAATTGTTAAGTTCAAGAATAAGCCTAAGGAATGTTTCGAGAGCAGAAGAATCGATAGGTTTGTCGCACGATGACTGCTCATACGCAAGGGATACAGCGGCGATGCCATCTTCATGGGGGATGTTAGTATACAGTGACGCAACATCAAGGGTGACTAGAAGGCAGTTATCAGGAATATCAATTTTTGATATGTCTGAGAGAAAGTCATTGGTATCCTTATGAAGGAGGGAAAGCTGGGCGGAATGTCGCAAATGAGATTATCCACATAGCGCGAGAGGTTTTCGGTAACAGTGCCAATGCCAGAAACAATGGGGCGCCCTGGGTTGTTCACCTTGTGAATCTTTGGGAAAAGATAGAATTTACCGGCTACTGGGCTTAAGGGGATCAGGGAACGTGCCGTGGTTTCATTTATTGTTTTATTTTTAACAAGCTCAGCAAGTTTATCTTTGACAATTTGCTTATAATCTTGAGTGGGATCATTGGGTAGTGCTTTATAGAACGTCGATACTGATAGTTGCTTATTGGCCTCGTTAACATAGTCGGTTCTGTCAAGGATTACGATTGCGCCCCCCTTGTCGGCAGGTTTAATACTTATGTCGGGACAGCTTGCGAGTTCCTCTAGGGCTTTCTTTTCGTTGGTAGTCATGTTGTGGTGGAAAGAAATTTGTGTTTGGTAAGCTTTTCGCACATCGCGTTGGACAGCTTTGATGTACATGTCGAGGCAACTATCACGTTGTGTGAGAGGGGTCCAGTGCTCATAGCTAGGTAGGGTTCTGCGGGCTTCTTCCGTCGCGGGGTGATCGTAGAAGTATTCTCGTAGTCTCATGTTTCTGGCTAAGTTATCTAAGTCCTTAAAAAGTTGAAATTCATCAAAACCACCAGTAGCCGGGCAAAAGTTTAGGCCCTTTGACAAGACGTTCATCTGAGCTGGGGAGAGGGTTATACTTGAAAGGTTCAGTACATTCCCGGTAAGGTTTTCTTTTGTGACGGCAGGCGAGGGAAAAATATTAGTACAGGGGTTTAACAGAACTGTTTGGGGTGCAGTAGTCGAAGCATTTATTACAGTCGTAGTAACATTATCGGCCGTATTGTCAGAGTTGGGGCAGTTACTAGTGCCGGAGCTTGTTAGGTTTTTACGCATGTGGCCATGTTAGAAATCTTATCTCGGTTAAACTTTCGGTCTTTTGTTCGGGATATGGCGGAGGCCGTCTTAGATTCGTAGTTGCTTAAAAGGTTCAACTCTCTTTTGCTTAGTTCCTGACTAAGTAGTTCCTCTTTCGGAGAGAATGGGCCGTAGTTTCGTAGTGATTGAGGATTATTTCAGTTAATTGTAAGGATGCTTTATCGAGTACCTGTTTCCACTTATTCATGTTGGACGGGGCGAGTTCGGTAGTAGCAGGTTTTATTCTAATCCTAAGACCCCTGGGAGCGACCGCGGCAGTCAAGTACTGTGCAAGAGCGGAAACGTGCAATTCGGAACGTATGCGCTTTTCGGTGATTTTTCTTAGCTTTAAAAACTGTCTTGAAACGGGGAAGGAGGCCGCGTTACCCGTTTTTTTGTGTTGTAGTCAGTTGCTGCTATGCCGATTCTTTCGAAGGTTGTAAGGGCATGTGGCACGGAGGGCTGGATTTTGGACCCCGGAAGGTCCGGCGGACGCGCTGCTGTTGGTTTTCGTGGGCTCGGCGGTCGCTGAAGATGCGGAGGTTGGGCGTGGCATGCTGTTGGTGCGGCGCCGGTCAGGGAGCTTCTTAGTGTCGCCGCGAGCGTTCCCTCGGGGCGTTGTGGCCGCTGCAGGTTTGCCAGTATGCTTTTAGTGCGGCGCTGGTCAGGGAGCTTCTTAGAGTCGCCGCGAGCGTTCCCTCGCTATATATATATATATATATATATATATATATATATATATATATATATATATATTAGGGTGTCGAACCGGAACTGAATCGAAAAAAGAAAAACATTACACCACCTCTCCTCGCGGGAACCCTGGTGTGATGTAACGCATCTCATGGGGGGGTTTCATTGGGGTTTTCCATCGTATTGATTACGCTTATACAGTCAAACCCGGCTATAACGAACCCGGATAGAGCGAATTATGGTATATATCGAACAAAATAATTCAGTTACGGAAATAAATAGGGAAAATATTGCTTATAACGAAGTTCACATCCGATAAATCGAACTCTGGGTGCCTAGAATGGCCGCTGAAATGCATGATCTCGGAGCGGCGATTGAGATTTGGATTTGCCGCGACCACGAAGCAAGAGCCGCGACTGAGACATTGCGCCTCGCACGGAGCGACGTGACGCCCAATACTTTCCGTAACTGTTTCCGACGCGCGGGACTAGCGACGGAACTCGCCCTGTCAGCGAGTCCGGACAAAGACAGCTGCATCGGTGAACTGTGGGAAGAGCTCGCCAGCGTTCCCGATGTCACGAGTGAAATCCGTCAGACGCTTATAATGAAGAGGTTTCGGCAGTCGATGTGCTCCGCCAACGCTTCATAGATTTTTGGGGACGCGGACTCGAACTGGTGCAAACAATGTTTCGTGTAGAGAATGCTATGCTAGTTGAAACCACCAAAACGAAAGTAAAAACAAAAATCACCGCTTTTTTTGCAACCTGGGCCGTTAAGGCGGAAAGTAGCTTTATTAATTGCAATAACTGGATTATTTTGGTATGGTAATGGCTACTGTACTGTGTTCGTTTCTGCATAGGCGGGTAGCGGAGTTGGTGAGGGGGGGGGGGGTAGGCGGGGGGCTCCTGCGGATTGCGAACTCGTAACAATACGCTCGTTATAGCCGGGTTCGGCTATATTGAACTATTGGATATATCGAACTAATCGCGGTGCATATTACAGTTCGCTATAAACGGGTTTGACTGTAGGCAGGGATTCTTACGCGAAGGGGAGGTGGGCGTAATTTTCCATTTTCACCATGCAATCAACATGCAGTACACGTATGCTCAGGTACGGTCTTTATTGCAGACGAGAATGAGTGCCTTGTGGTCCGTAAAGTGCACAGTTAGGGGCTCGACGATTGCATCAAGCAATCGTCGAGCACTGCGAGAGAGTGCAAGCGTAACGCGGACGACCGTCGACTGAGACCGTCGGAGCGCGGCATGCCGCTTTATATTCACAGCGCCCGAAGGAGAGGAGAGTGCGGAGAGAGAGAGTACTGCACAGGCGCAGCGCCGCCTACCGGCGCCTAGCAACGGAGTGAGAGCGCGTTGCGCCAACCCACAGCTGTTTGGGAGAGAGTGTTCGCTATCGGAGAGAGGAGAGGAGGAGAGGCGCGGCTGTACGGACAACGCCGGACAGACGCAGGAAGGACAGAGGGGCGAGCATGAGATGCGTTACATCTAATAACGGTTACCGCTTCATGCTGAAACGGTTCGACCCTCCATTGTTGATATTGCACAGTCAATGCAATTGAGGCTTTTTTTTCACGTACCATCAACTTCGTACCCGCTCGCGCACTTTCCCCTCCAGACAATTGAACACTATCGCGCTCTATGTAACAACAGGGGAAATGAATGAGCACCAATGTAGCAATGGTCTGTTGCTGCTGTAAGCGTGAGCGTAGTGCAAGCTGACCAAACGAAATGTCATTCTCTGTAGCTTGCAGGGAATATAAAACGACTTTGCCTTTCCCCAGCTACGACTTTATTGGAGCGATCGGGCTGCAGGAGTGCTCCACTGCGCAACAGCGAAAGCCCATACGCAATGTGTGCAAACGGTTTGTATTTCATAATTTGTTTAAAAGGTTCGACACCTACAAATTGTTAATACTTGATGAGTGTAACCGCAGGAGCTGCTCAGTGGCTAAGCCGTTTGCTGCTGACCACAAGTGGCCTCGATCTCCCTTCCCCACGACCGTTTTTCTGAAGTAGATGGAAATCGAGAACGTCCGTGTATCGAGTTTTGATTCACGTTTAATATCACCAGCTGACCCGCCGCGGTGGCTCAGTGGCTAAGGCATTGCGCTGCTGAGCACAAGGTCGCGGGTTCGGTTCCCGGCCGTGGCGGCCGCTTTTCTGATGGAGGCGAAAAGCAAAAACGCCCGTGTGTACGAGATTTCGGCGCACGATAAAGATCCCCAGGTGGTCAAAATTAATCCGGAGCCCTCCACTACGGCGCGCCTCATCGCCTGCGTCACGTCGGCGCGTTAAACCCCACAATCAATCAATCACCAGCTGGTTAAAAGAAGTCTGCCGGCGTGCAACATAAGCTGCGCCTCGGAGCAGAGATAGAGCACGGGGCATCAAATGCGCGAGTTTTTTTTAAATATGTTTACACGGAAAACAACAAAAAAGAAAAGGCGAATCACGTTTTAAATCATTACGCAAAAAGTAAATAAAACCGAATAAGTAAAAAAAGCACCAAAACGGGGATATTGCTCTATACTTTTCTTTGCCCTGCCTTCCACAACCAAACGTGTCATCAATGCAAAGGAAGTGAGTTCCGTGGTAGGTTCATGAGGAAAACTGGACAAGTTCCATTTTTACAGATACAAATAACATCAGATATGTCAGGGAAAACTGTTAAGGTGCGCACTTAATCCCTTAGGAAGAAACTGCAGCCCTCGAGACCTTCTCTTGCAAGCAGAAACAGTAACAAAGCAGATGACACGTGCAGAAAGCCAGGCCGGCACCTCACACTGTCCCATTCGCCCAGCGATTATCTTTTCTGCTTGTTCGGCAGTTTTGTCTCATTCAGATCTGCTTTTTTTTTCGAAGGTGCACTTGTACTGGCTGCCAAACTCGCTACATTACTTCTACTGCTACTCGTTCCGGAGGGGAGTACTGCTGTGGACGAATTAAAGAGCGTCTACCCAAAAACGCCCCATCTCATGCTTCACGCGTAAAATTTCTCTTTCATTTTGTAACAGCATAACCTGTTATACGATTCCGCAATGTAGCACACGGAACTATGGCCGGGGGTCAGGCGCTACCATGACATACTGATTGTAATGCACACATCCGGTATAGCTATCGCAAAAGGAATTGCAGTGGTCAGAGCAATAATGCAATGACTGAGCGTTAACTATAGCTTACTTTTAACAAAAGTGTAGCTAGCACATTCGATAAGATGACAGCTAACAAATTATTCAGGGTGACCAAACAATCTAATTCATTGGTAGTATTTATGTGCCCGTTGTAGGATTTTTCTGTTTTGTTACAAATAAAAAATAAATGTGCGCCATCGGTATTAAGCGCTGGTATTTGAACGCTCCAGTAGGCAGGCCTAAATTTAAGGCTTCAAGGTTAGCGTGATGGGCGATTCCATAGTGACGATTGCGTTTTCAACAAAAAGGGAAAGCGCAGAAAATATATCCCGCCGTCATATCTCTTGGCGGTTGCTTTATGAATAGTCGCTAGGACAACATAAAGTCTGGGCGAGAAAGTGGGTGGTAAATTGTTGCCACTTCATCTGTTTCTCTAATATCTCGTAATTGTTTAAAGTTTGCTTTGCATTTGCGCGACTGCCCTTGGGGGAACAGCAGCATTTTCAATTTTTGTTTGTATTTTGATTTGACTCGGTATAAACAACAAAATGTTTTTTTTCGAATTTCAGTGATAATTCAACCCATCGAACCAGGTTCGCGAACCGGTTCGGTACGTGATTTCGTCGAACCAAACGTGTCAGTCGACTTCTTTCACTATTTTTATACTGGCCCATCGAACCTCATGATCTCTCTCTCTCTCTCTCTCTCTCTCTCTCTATATATATATATATATATATATATATATATATATATATATATATATATATATATATATATATATATATATATATACAAAAATAGTTTCGACCACTGTAAAAAAAGAACAGATTTAATAACGTTTTGGCCGAGGGACCGGCCTTCGTCAGATACCTGACGAATCAGATCAGTATCTGATGAAGGCCGGTCCCTCGGCCGAAACGTTATTAAATCTGTTCTCTTTTTTTACCGTGGTCGAAACAATTTTTGAGTATATTCTACCGGCATTCAGTAAAAGTTTGTTCTAATATATATCTATATATATATATATATATATATATATATATATATATATATATATATATATATATATATATATATATATATATATATATATATATATACATACATATATATATACATATATATATATATACATACATATATATATACATATATATATATATATATATATATATATATATATATATATATATATATATATATATATATATATATATATATATATATATATATATATATAGTAATAGCGGGACGGCCACAAATTTCGGTACAACCGGTGTTTTGATACAAGCGACAACTCGAAAAAAGCTAAAGCTATTGAGCTTTAATTCATCCACAGCTGTGAGAAATCAAAACACAATGTACTCCGTAAAGCAAAACTTTATTAAGGTGCAAAAAAAGGTAGCGAGCTTGGGCTGTTTCAATCTTTTGCTAGGCGCGAGCAACCACTGCTCTAATTAGGCCAAGCATTGCATGACGCTGCGGTCGCCGCATATAAAAGTGGCGGTGGCAGTGGCCACTTGTATAAGGGGCGTGCGGGCGTCACAGAACCCTACAACAGTTCCACGCTGGAAAGCACCGCAAACGAAGTGGCTCGAGTTTGAGCTTGTGTTTGTTGAGCCAAAAAACGATTAACCGCTCATTGTGGGTGCACAACGCAATCATGAAAACCGATCGGTTTTACACCAGGGGCTTTGCATGACTGGGCAATTTTTTCGCGAGGTGTGCAGCCGTTAAGTTTGCTACACAAGAGTTCTTTGGCGCCCTGCCGACACTGCTGATTCTATGTAACGAGTGTAGGTGTTCGCGCACCATCTCGTCAACTCCATTGAGCAGTGTCCAAGAACGAAATTCAATGGCCCTACCACACATTTGGACCGTTTGTGTAAAGTCGGACGGGGCGAATCGAGCATGACCGGCTCGAGAAAATCGCCGGGGAAACACCAACTTGCGTTGACCCGCCATGTTGATAGCCTGACTCGCGCTGAGTCGCCGCCGCTCGGCGACGCCTCCACTGGCCACTTCGGTCTAAGTCGGTCAAGCTATTCGTGCTCTTTGATTAATGCGGCCTAAACTGCATGTGTTTGGGTTGGGACAAGAAGAAAGTTCAAATAAAGCGAGTTCGTTATAATGAGGGAGTACTGTTTATATATATATATACAGTCGAATCCACTTATAACAATACCGCTTATAACAATATCTCTGATATAACGATGGACAACGATTGCACCGTGCAATTTTGTATGCTTTCTATGGTAAAATAACCCGCTTATTACGATGCTCCCGAGCCGCGATATCGGATATAGCGATTGAATCCGCTTACCGCGCGCGCCAAAAATGCGAGCTGCCGCCGGCGCTCGCGCCGGCACTCGGCGCCGACAGCACGCGAACGTGGACAACGCCGCACGGGGAAGCCAGGAACCTGACCTGAAGACAACACTGCTCATGGCCACGCAGTTTATCTTCGGAGCGTGGTGTGGAGTTCGCGCCTCCACGGTGCGAAACTGCTTTCGGCAGGCTGGCTTCGTTCGGCGACGTCACGAGGAGGAAGCAGGCGAGGAGGAAGCGATCCCAGGGGAGGCCACGGAAGCACCCGACGATGAAGGGGTGCCACAGTTATGGCCTGCACTTCACGAAGACGCATTGGGTCTCGACCATTTTCTCCATGTCGACGATGGTGTGGAAACGTCCGAGTGCCTCAGTGACGAGGCGATCGTTGCGAGTGTGCGTGGTGTAGCGGACAGCGGTGAGAGCGACGACGACGACGACGCGGCTGAGCAGCCTCGAGCAGCCACGAGGCCCAACGAATGATACAGTCCCTACGGGACTTCATTTTCGCGAAGGACCTCCCGCTCAGCTATGTGGAGCAATTAGATGCTCTCGAAAAAGATGTGCGTCAGCTTCGCGTGAAGCAGTCAAAGCTGACTGACTATGGCTTTTCTGCAAACGAGTAGTTGCACTACCTCACTTGCATGCTAATAAAATGTTTTGATCTCTCTTGTGGCTTTTTTTCTCGACCCGCTTATAACGATTATCGGTTATAACGATGGGATTTTCTTGGCACTTGGATATTGTTATAAGTGGACTAGACTGTATATATATATATATATATATATATATATATATATATATATATATATATATATATATAGGGAGTAGTAGAACTTTGAAGATGGTAGAGAACACAAGAGAAGAAAAACTTCGAACAAGGTAAAAGCACGATTGTGGCCTACGTTTCAGCAAAGAGAACTTGCTTTCCAACTTGCTTTCCTCAGGGCCCTGAGGAAAGCAAGTTCTCTTTGCTGAAACGTAGGCCACAATCGTGCTTTTACCTTGTTCGAAGTTTTTCTTCTCTTATATATATATATATATATATCTATATATATATATATATATATATATATATATATATACATCATAGATGCAACCCTTGTTGCCAGTGCTATATACTTGAATGTGCTTTATAGCGCCGAATCAAGTGAATGCCATTTTGGAGTGATACAGGAATAAAGAAATGAAAATCGAGAAAAAATCCGCGGTGATCGGAAGTGGGACTCGAACCCACGACCTCCGCATATATATATGTATATATTGTTACGCTGTCTACTCACGGTCCACAAGGTCAAGTGTCCCAAGGAATTGACCAATGAATTTAAGGGATTGTGCTGGCAAGGTATACAGAAAGACGAGGTTGGTAGCGTTCGCGGCTGCAGTCGGACATACTGAGCTACCCCCTTGCTGACTTCGCAATAAACCGTCGTTCCCCGCACGTAACAATTGTGGTGAGGGTGCCGGGTACGCCACGACGGATCATCAGCACACCCAGGTTCTTCGACGGAGCCGACGAGTCGCTGGTCTACCACCATCGCTGCCGGAGATGCCCAACGAACCAGCTCAGCGCGTGGCTCCACTGACCACCTTGCAACATCCACGAGAGCCCCGCGACTTCTCTGGCGAATCCGGTGAGGATGTCGACGATTGGCTACGGCACTACGAACGAGTAAGCCGATACAACCGATGGGACGCGACCATGCAGCTCGACAATGTTCGGTTTTCCCTGACTCACACAGCGTTGATTTGGTTCGAAAATAATGAATCAACCATCACCAGTTGGGATAGCTTTGTAACGGAAATCAGGAAGCGTTTTGGTGACTCCGAAGCCAAAAAGAAAAAAGCCGAACAGACCTTGCTACAAATAGCTCAACTCCCGGGGGAAACATGCACGGCATACATTGAAGGCGTGCTGCAGCTCTGCCGGATCGTAAATTCGGCGATGTCTGAGGAAGACAAAGTGGGTCACCTTCTTAAAGGCATCGCCGAAGATGTTTACAACTTTCTGATAAGCAAATATCATCTGAACACTACGGCCGTTGTGATCCAGCACTGCAGGACGTTTGAAGTTTTGAAGATGCGGCGCGTTACGACCAAGTTTGGACGTCTTGCCAATGTCACCACAGTCGCTGCAGTTCATGTGGCCGCTTCAGGCGACCTCGCTGAGATTGTGCGGCGTATCGTGCGAGAAGAACTCGTACGGCACGCAGAGTTGACTCAGCGGCCTGATGACGTTCGCGATGGCTGTGCAATGCAAGAAGAGCCCTTGAACGCTTTCCCAACCAGGAACACCCATTTCAACTCAATGA
This sequence comes from Haemaphysalis longicornis, assembly GCF_048455015.1. Classification (NCBI taxonomy): domain Eukaryota; kingdom Metazoa; phylum Arthropoda; class Arachnida; order Ixodida; family Ixodidae; genus Haemaphysalis; species Haemaphysalis longicornis. The sequence continues at coordinate 57,421,551 of NW_027526422.1, forward strand.
CGCTCGCGGATCCCCGGGAGCTGGCACCTCACGTCGACCGGGATAGGAGGAGCCGTAATGAGCACCTCAACCCTCCATACCTATCCCAGTACCCAAGCTATGTCGGACGCCCTAACCTCGAGTACAGAGACGGTCAGACCGAGTTTCGGAGAGAACCTCCTGTCTGCTATTTTTGCGGATGCGTTGGCCACATTGCGCGCTATTGCCGCCGTCGCCAAACACCGAGATTCGAACAACGGCTCGTGTTGTCGCGCACTACCTACCCTCGCGATTTTGGGGGCTACGGACATCCGCAGTCAGCACTTTCCCCTAGACATGAGGCATTCCAGCAATCTCGTCGCAACAATTCTCCGGCTTCTGACAGGAGTGTCACACCCGCGACTCAGCACCTACGGCGGTCCCCGTCTCCACGACATCGCTCGCCCCCGCCGGGAAACTAGCCGGCGCGGCCGATGGGGGTGAGGTCGCGGGACAGTCTTTTCCGGAAATACCTCTGCCTGTCTTAATGTTAAAGAACAAAGTGGGCGTTATAATTGACGGAATTCCCGTAAGCGCTTTGGTGGACACTGGGTCTACGGTTTCGGTTACGAGTTTGAGATTTAAACAGAGTTTACGACGAAAGGTGATGTTTCATTGGGATCAACCTGTTACATTTCGTGGAGTTGGAGGCAAAGTGTTGTGTCCACTTGGGACTTGTTTAGCAGGAGTGCATCTCGGTGGAAAGGTGTTCAAGACAGAATTCACTGTACTCCCCCATTCCACACACGATATCATATTGGGTATTGACTTCCTGAAAGAGTGTGGTGCTACTGTTGATTGCGCGAATGGAGAAATTCACCTGCCAGATGATGTTCATTCACCCCTCATGGACGATTGCACTGATATCGCCGCTCTTTCTGTATTGGAAGACTGTGCCGTACCAGCACTTTCGGCAAGATTTATGGTTGTTACTTCACCCACAATCCGTTCAGGCACATTCGAAGCCTTGGTGGAGCCAGTACATGAACGCTGTGCCAAAAAGAACCTACTTGTTCCGCGCTGTGTCGTCTCAGTTGCTGATGGCTGTGCCAGATTGTGGGTGGTGAACTGCTCGAACGAAACCACCGTGCTTCCCCAGGGCATGAAAATTGCTTCGTACGACGAATATGCCCCAACCGCAATTTCTGCACTGACCGATGCCCCAGTTCATTCTCTGGATCCTTCTCCCCAGGAAGCAAAGTTCATTGGAATGATTTATAAATCTCTCCGCTCTGACGAACGCCGGTCTCTGTTGAGGATTTTTTCCCGGTACTCTGCCGTATTTGATTTTTCCCAGACCCGCTCCACGCTGTCGTTTCCAAAATCCCGGGCGCACCACGTCATAAATACCGGATCAGCACCACCAATTAGGCAGAAACCTTATCGAGTATCACCATCCGAGCGCAAAGTTATTAACGACCAAGTCGGCGAAATGTTGAAGCAAGGCGTGATTCAGGAGTCCTCGAGTCCTTGGGGAGCGCCCGTTATTTTGATGAAGAAGAAAGACGGCTCCTGGCGGTTTTGTGTTGACTACCGCCGCCTGAATGCTGTCACAAAAAAGGATGTATATCCTCTACCAAGGGTTGACGACGCTGTTGACTGCCTCCACTCAGCTTCTTACTTTTCTTCCGTCGACTTAAGATCCGGATACTGGCAGATTCCTATGCATCCAAGCGACAAAGAAAAGACGGCTTTCGTCACCCCAGATGGACTATACGAATTTAATGTTATGCCCTTTGGCTTGTGTAATGCGCCTGCCACCTTCGAACGCTTCATGGACACAGTTTTGCGTGGTCTGAAGTGGAACATATGCATGTGCTATCTGGATGATGTCGTCATTTTCGGTCGCACTTTCGACGAGCATAATTCCCGCCTAGCTGTTGTGCTTGACTGCATACAGAACGCAGGCCTCGTATTGAACTAAAAAAAATGTCGCTTCGGTGAGCGCCAAGCCCTTGTTTTAGGCCTTTTGGTTGACAAGGATGGTGTGCGACCAGACCCGAACAAGACTGAGGCTGTTGCGTCCTTCAAAGAGCCACAGTCTGTAAAGGATTTAAGAAGTTTTCTTGGCCTCTGCTCGTATTTTCGACGTTAAGTGCCCAGATTTGCTGACATTGCGTCTCCCCTAACGCGCCTGCTTCAAAAAGACGTCCCTTTCATCTGGACTCGAGAATGTGAAGAAGCTTTCCGCCAGTTGAAGTTTGTGCTTACATCGGGTCCAATCCTGCGCCATTTCGACCGCCTGGCCCCTATACAAGTTCACACGGACGCTAGCGCAGTGGGAATTGGTGCCGTTCTAGTTCAACGTCATGACGGCCGTGAACACGTTATTGCTTATGCCAGTCGTTCGCTGAGCAAAGCCGAGCGTAATTACACGGTCACGGAGCAAGAGTGCCTGGCAGTCATATTCGCGACTCAACGCTTTCGTTCTTACCTGTACGGCCACAGCTTTACCGTAGTTACGGACCATCACTCACTGTGTTGGCTTGTGAACCTCCGCGACCCTTCAGGCCGTCTTGCACGGTGGGCTTTGCGTCTTCAGGAATTCAACTTTACGGTCATCTACGAGAGCGGCCGCAAACATTCCGACGCCGACTGTCTTTCCCGCCTCCCAATGGACACAGCAGACGGCGATTCTGATAACCTCGACGACTATCTTGCAGCTGTGACCACGGAGTTTCCCGACCTCAGTACATTCAGGAAAGCACAACTGCAAGATCCGCACCTAGCATCACTGTTCGATTCAGCACGTCAAAGTCCAACGCGCAGCTCCTTCTGTGTGCACAACGGGTTACTCTACAAAAAGAATTACTCGTCAACCGGTTCCCGATTGCTTCTTGTGGTTCCCCAAAGCTTGCTTACTTCGGTTCTCCAAGCTATGCATGACGATGCCACTGCGGGCCACATGGGACTTGCTCGGACGCTTCACCGCACGCGCCAGTGCTTTTACTGGCCCAAAATGCGTCAGGTGACAGAACGATACGTCGCGAAATGCCCCGAATGTCAACAGCACAAGACTCCTGCGTCAAGGCCACTTGGCCAACTGCACCCGGTAAACCCACCGCACTCTCCATTCGAGAAAGTTGGTATCGACCTGCTCGCTCCATTCCCGCGGTCAGTGCACGGTAACCGTTAGATAATTGTCTGCGTGGACTACCTCTCCCGTTACACAGAGACCGCTGCGCTCCCATCAGCTACTGCCACCGAGGCCTCAAACTTCCTTTTGCACCGTATTCTGCTCCGCCACGGCCCGCCTCGCGTCATCATCAGCGACCGTGGGCCCCAATTCACCGCCGATGTTGTCGAAGAACTGCTCCGGCATTCTTTCACGCAGCTTCGTCACTCAACCCCTTACCATCCGCAGACGAACGGCCTCACTGAGCGCACCAATCGGACACTTACGAACATGATAGCTATGTACATTGATTCCAAACCCAAAAACTGGGACGCCATCTTGCCATTCATTATGTACGCATATAATACCGCCCGCCACGAGACCACAGGATACAGCCCTTTCTACCTCCTTTATGCGGGTCCGCGGTCGAGCACTTTGGACACGGTTTTTCCGTTTTCTGTGAACGATGACCGCAGCGTAGCTAAGACTCTGTGCCTCGCTGCAGAAGCCCGTCGAATCGCTAGGTTACGTACTCTGGCCTCGCAAGACCGGTCGAAGTTGCGCTACGACAGCTGCCACCGAGACATGTCGTTCAGAAGAGGAGATTCTGTGTGGCTTTAGACCCCCCTCCGCTAACGCGGTCTGTGTGAAAAGCTTCTGGCACACTACACAGGGCCATTTGTAGTTCTCAATCGTACCAGCGATGTGAATGACGTCATCTCACGCCTCCTTAGAAATGGCAGACGAAGCAGCAACTCTCAAACAGTCACGTGGCCCGACTCATACCCTACTACTCACGCGGCATGCCTTGAGTGGCCCGGAGGGCAACGTCTCTACCGGGGGAAATGTTACGCTGTCTACTCACGGTCCACAAGGTCAAGTGTCCCAAGGAAATGACCAATGAATTTAAGGGAATGTGCTGGCAAGGTAGAGAAAGACGAGGTTGCTAGCGTTCGCGGCTGCAGTCGGACATACTGAGCTACCCCCTTGTTGACTTCGCAATAAACCGTCGTTCCCGCACGTAACTATATATATATATATATATATATATATATATATATATATATATATATAAGGAAAGGAGGGGCTCGTTGAGGAAATACAGAAACATAGGTCGGCAGTCTACAACGCCAAAGGAGGCATAGGGGTGTTGTTAGGCTCTATTTTTTACTACGGTTAATGAAGTGAAGATTTTTTTTAAATATAAGGAAGAAAGAAAGAAAGAAAAACACGCGCCCAGAGTGGGGACCAAACCCACGCCTTTCGATTAGATCTCGAATGCCTTACCAATTCGGCTATCTGGACGACTGTGTTCTCCTTCACTTTCTGGGCTATTTATATTTACTAGAAGTGTATCTGACGCTTGAGGGTGGTAGCCAGCGCCACTCTGACTACACGGGGAGAAGGGGACCTTCTTTTCAACCTCCGGGGCGTGACTCAAACGTCTACAGCCTGTCATGAGTGGGTAACTGGCGGGAAGCCCTCTTATGCTACCTAGGCATCAAGGCTGCCAGAACCGAGACCCTCGCTAGGCTTTCGCAGAATAATATAGTAAGGAAATGAGGGGCTCGTTGAGGAAATACAGAAACATAGGTCGGCAGTCTACAACGCCAAAGGAGGCATAGGGGTGTTGTAAGGCTCTATTTTTTACTACGGTTAATGAAGTTAAGATTTTTTTTTAAATATAAGGAAGAAAGAAAGAAAGAAAAACACGCGCCCAGAGTGGGGACCGAACCCACGCCTTTCGATTAGATCTCGAATGCCTTACCAATTCCGCTATCTGGGCGACTGTCTTCTCCTTCACTTTCTGGGCTATTTATATTTACTAGAAGTGTATCTGACGCTTGAGGGTGGTAGCCAGCGCCACTCTGACTACACGGGGAGAAGGGGGCCTTCTTTTCAACCCCCGGGGCGTGACTCAAACGTCTACAGCCTGTCATGAGTGGGTAACTGGCGGGAAGCCCTCTTATGCTACCTAGGCATCAAGGCTGCCAGAACCGAGACCCTCGCTAGGCTTTCGCAGAATAATATAGTAAGGAAATGAGGGGCTCGTTGAGGAAATACAGAAACATAGGTCGGCAGTCTACAACGCCAAAAGAGGCATAGGGGTGTTGTTAGGCTATATTTTTTACTACGGTTAATGAAGTTAAGATTAGTTAAGCGTCAGATACACTTCTAGTAAATAATAGCCCAGAAAGTGAAGGAGAACACAGTCGCCCAGATAGCCGAATTGGTAAGGCATTCGAGATCTAATCGAAAGGCGTGGGTTCGGTCCCCACTCTGGGCGCGTGTTTTTCTTTCTTTCTTTCTTCCTTATATTTAAAAAAAAAATCTTAACTTCATTAACCGTAGTAAAAAATAGAGCCTAACAACACCCCTATGCCTCCTTTGGCGTTGTAGACTGCCGACCTATGTTTCTGTATTTCCTCAACGAGCCCCTCATTTCCTTACTATATTATTCTGCGAAAGCCTAGCGAGGGTCTCGGTTCTGGCAGCCTTGATGCCTAGGTAGCATAAGAGGGCTTCCCGCCAGTTACCCACTCATGACAGGCTGTAGACGTTTGAGTCACGCCCCGGGGGTTGAAAATAAGGTCCCCTTCTCCCCGTGTAGTCAGAGTGGCGCTGGCTACCACCCTCAAGCGTCAGATACACTTCTAGTAAATATAAATAGCCCAGAAAGTGAAGGAGAACACAGTCGCCCAGATAGCCGAATTGGTAAGGCATTCGAGATCTAATCGAAAGGCGTGGGTTCGGTCCCCACTCAGGGCGCGTGTTTTTCTTTCTTTCTTTCTTCCTTATATTTAAAAAAAAATCTTCACTTCATTAACCGTAGTAAAAAATAGAGCCTAACAACACCCCTATGCCTCCTTTGGCGTTGTAGACTGCCGACCTATGTTTCTATATATATATATATATATATATACATATATATATCCAATGTAACCCCGCTGGTACGTCCCCCGGACTTACGACGACCCGCTTCTAACGACGGATCTCCGCGGTCCCATTAAAAACCCCGATGATATGACGCTTGAGTGCACGCTGTCCGCTTCAAACGACGGACCCTGGCGCGGAAAAACTTGCGTTTTTCCCATATTTTACACCACATCGCCGCCAAGTCCCGATCTTTATTCTTAACCACCGTTTGACGCTGCTTGATGTCCAAAGGTCCGGTTGCAGGTGAGACCACTTGCTGAGCAGACGCAAGCAGGGGGGTTCTCGTGAGGGGGAGGTAACCTTCTTCGACGGCTTCACGCGGTAACAGTACGCCAACGCTCCAGCCGCGATAAGACATAGTTCAGGGTTCAGGTGACTAGCGGACCGTGAATTTGAAGTTCCCATCGAGCCGCCGACGAATGCGAAAACGCTACGACGCAACCCCATGGCGATTACTGAACAACCGCTTTCCTGGCGCGCTCCATCTAAGTGTCTTTCTTTCACAACGCTTTGTCCCTCTCTCTCTGCTCTCTGTTTATCAGTGTCTTTCAAAGTGGCGCTGTCACTCTGCTTCATCCTTTTCTAGGGTGCCTACATTTGGCGGGTGTCCGCTGCGAGGGTGGAGACATGTTTACGTTGGCACCGCCATTTTGGGTCACTAGCTTGCCGCCGCAGCAAGTCACTGTGGCAAGACCGCGCTATAATTTTCGCCGCAACACGGTTTACTCCCGAAGTTTGAACCATATTATCTATTTCGCGTTGCCGGGTTTTGTGGGAAACAAGAAGACCTACGTGTTGAACCCTTTGACCCAATAGCGACGGCACGGGACCGTTCAAAGGGTGTATCCACCCTGTACGGGAATGCCTTCTTTTTTCACCTCCGCCTTGTGCTATCGTTTGTTTCGCTTAACCTTGGAAGTTTCGCACTCGCTTTTCCCCCTCTCAGTTTGGTCGATCAAGTTGGCTTTATCTCGCGCGCGCAAGGCGCGTGGCTAGCGGGCTCTAAATACAGTGGAACCCCGCTTATACGTGCCCCGTACGTACGACGACCCGCGTCTTATGACGGATCACCGCGGTCCCGGCAAACTCCCCATAGAAACAATGCATTAAGAACCCCGATGATATGATGCTCGGTTGCACGCCGACCACTTCACAAGACGGAACAAGGCGCGGACAAACGGGCGTTCTCCCCATATTTTACACAGCTTCGGCGCCTCGTCCCGACCTTCTTTATTATTAACCCCCGTTCTATGCTGCTTTATGTGCAAAGGTCCGCAGGCGGACCAGACAACTTTCTGAACAGACGCAAGCAAGCAGGCGGGTGCAGGAACAAATGGCCCCGAAACAAATGGTCCCGACTCCAAAGTAGGAACAAATGGTCCCGGAACTTATGGCCCGTAACAAATGATCCCAGGCACCTCTTCGGGAAAAATGAATATATAAAGCTGCACTTGGGTTCTCTGATTAAATTTGTTGCACCTTGCTGGAGTGCATTATCACCTGGTCTCACAAAAAACTCAGTAAATTGGCGAGCGCAATGCACCAGTACAGCTCTTTGTTGACTGGCGGTCAGTAGTACTGGCCCACTCACATTTTTGATATTTTACATAACCTAAATAATACAACGAACAGGCTCAACTGGGACTCGCTTGTTGACAAAATTTTGTATGCTTGCGAGTATTGCACGTCTGCCAGCTTAATTTAAATAACAGTTCTGTTGCTACGCTTCACAAGAAAACTGCATTCACGAAGAAAATTATGGCAGCTTGTTATTGCATCCGCTGGTCGAACACCGCCCGTGGGCTCCTCAGTACGCGCGGATTTGGATTGAAATGTCTTCCACTGGTTTGCCTGTCATTCGGAATAACAAAAAAAAAAGGCGAGCAAATGGAGCACGCGAAAACGTACTCGCGGGACAAAACATTTGTATACCGCATTTAACTCGAGTTAATTCAGCCTTAGCAAATATATTATATATGAAGAGTTGCAAAATTGATTGATTGATTGTGCTGTTTAACGCGCCGACGCAACGCAGGCGATTAGGCGCGCCGTAGTGGAGGGCTCCGGATTAATTTTGACCACCTGGGGATCCTTAACATGCGCCGAAATCTCGTACGCCCGGGCGTTTTTGCTTTTCGCCTCCATCAGAAAAGCGGCCGCCGCGGCCGGGAATCGAACCCGCGACCTCGTGCTCAGCAGCGCAACGCCTTAGCCACTGAGCCACCGCGGCGGGTGAAGAGGTGCAAAATACATTGTGCACAAATACAAACATATAAACATAAATACATTGACCCCCTTCCTTCCCTCATACAGGTGCTCGTGCATAGGTGCAGTAGGGGTGTGACCATTTTTTCTAGTTTGAAGTTGGGACCATTTGTTCCGGACCATTATTTCCGGAACCATTAGCTCCGGGACCATTTGTTACGGGACCATTTATTCCGCGACCGAAGCAGGCGGGTACTCGTGAGCGGGACTTCACCTGCGACGTCCCCAAGAGCAGCAGTACAGCAACGCGCCAACCGCGAGAAGTCGAATTTTAGGTGGCGGGCGGGCCGTGAATTTGAAGCTCCCGTACATCCGCCGACGAAGGCGACAACACCTACGATTCAACCCCACGGCGGCGAGCGAACACTCGCTTCCCCGCCCGCTCGATCCAAGCTTCTTTCTTTCCCGACGCTCTCTCTCCCAATACCTCTGCTCTCTGCTTGTCAGTGTCTTTCAAAGCTGCGTTGCCCCTGCGGTCCTTTCTTTGGTAGAGTGCTTCGATTCACGCGAGTCCGCCTCAAGGATGAAGACACGTATACGTTGGCACCGCCAATTTGGGTCAATCGCTCGCGGCCGCAGCAAGACCGCGCTATAATTTTCGCCGCAGCACGCCTGACTCGCGAAGTTTGAATCATCGTATCCATTTCGCCTTGCTGGATCCTTTGGGAAATGAAAGCAGCTGTGTTAAGAATTTTGACCCATTAGCGACGCACGAGACCGCTCAAAGGCTGTCTCTACCGTGTACGGAAATGCTGTTTTTTCTTCTTCTCCGCCTTGTGCTATCGTTTGTTCCGCTCGGCCCATGCAGTTTCACAATCGCTCTTCCCTCGCTCAGTTCGTTCGACCCCATAGCCCTTATCTCGCTCTCACAAAGCGTGGGGCTGGCGGGCTAGCTCCGACGCATGGAGGAGAGGGGGCGCAACATAGGAGTTGCTTATTTTTACATAAGATTTTAGTTAAAGGTCCACAAATAACGCGAGAACGCGCTAAATATAGTGGTTTCAATAAGGTCTTAGCCCACCTGTCGTGTGAGACTGTCTACTAGGCTGGCATTGACCCGAACCCCGGTCGTACGATGCTTTATATTCGGTCCCTTGAAAGTCGTATTATTAGGGTTCCAGTGCATATATATATATATATATATATATATATATATATATATATATATATATGTGTGTGTGTGTGTGTGTGTGTGTGTGTGTGTGTGTGTGTGTGTGTGTGTGTGTGTGTGTGTGTGTGTGTGTGTGTGTGTGTGTGTGTGGGTGGGTGTGTGTATATAACTACCGCCATCATCAGCCTGCTGCGTGTCCACTGCCGTATGTTGAGGGCCTCTACTATAAACCTCACACTGCTCCCGTATGTATTTCGTGATTTCATTACTTGGCTCCAAATTTCATGACTCCCTTCATAAGTCCGTACTTGTATATCTGCCAGTCTATGAAAAGCTTTAGTACATTCATTAGCGCTTCTAGTGTCGTCTCCCCGTAGCCACTATGTTGGTCTGTGAACACGTGTCTGTGTTCACGCGCAGAAGTGAACCTCAATCATCGTTGCGGTCAACATTGTGGCTCACAGAGCCGCACCACGTCGCATTTTATCAATTCGCACCTCCATTTGATACAATGGCCATTGTTCTGTTGCACGTTCGCGAAGCGGGATTATCGTTTATTTTGTTCTGAACAAGCAACGTTGTCATCTGGTATTCATAAAACCATGACCAAAGTTAGTCGTGTTGTTTCTGCTTTTATATAAATCTGACTCCTTTCAGATATCACGCAAATCACTTACACGCTTGGAGACGACGAGCTACCGAGATCCACCGTTCCAACGGATGAGACAGTTGACTCCTGCTTGCTCTCTGCAGGGGCGTTGCCGAGTGGAAGTCCATGCGCAGCACGACAAAAACGTAAAGCAAATACAGTTAGACCGGTCTAGTTGAATGGTAGTGGAAAATACTTCGCTGTATCGAATTTTTATTGGCGCAGCAGCCAAATTTGGCTATAATGCGCTGTATCGACAATTCGATGTAAGGAAATGTAGCAAATGTCGGATGTAGCTTAGAGGCGGTCACCGACTCCAGATAACCACACACACAAACACACACACACACACACACACACACACGCGCACACGCACGCGCACACGCACGCACGCACGTACACGCACACACGTACACGCACACACGCACAGACTCGCGCACGCACACATGCACGCACACACACACGAACACGCACACACACACGCGCACACGCACACGCACGCACGCGCGCACACACGAGCACACGCACACACTCATGCACGCATACATGCACGCACACGCACACACACACGCACGCACACGCACACGTGCACACACAAACACACAAACACTCGCACGCGCGCGCACGCACGCACACGCGCGCACACACTTACACATGCGCACGCGCACACACGCACACGCGCGCACACACATGCGCACAGACACACACACACACACATATATATACATGTACATATATATATATATATATATATATATATATATATATATATATATATATATATATATATATATATATATATATATATATATATATATATATATATATATATATATATCGTGGAACAGTCGCTTTAACGGTTCCAAAAAACATTAATGAGTGGGTTGACTGCAACGATCCCTCTCACCGGATAAAGACTTCACCTGGTGACATCCAGAAAAAAATTAAAGCCGTTCCACTCAATGCGAAAGCTGTCGGAAGTGCACAGCAGTGATTCGCCATAATGGGCATGCGGCGTCGTTATCCCCTCACTGCTGCCACTCAATGGATTTCAAATTTCCCGCCTTCGCAGTAGTCGCGAGCCCCCTGCCTGAAACTGGCCACCGGGAGTTTTGTTCTTTTTGTGCTTGCTTTAAATTCGTATGCTGGAGCCTTTCTGCGGCATTTCGAACGCACCATTTTTTTCTTGCGTGGCCACTTTTTTCGGGTACTAGAGTAAAAACAAACTTAACGAGCGTTCCTATCTAAATGAACGCGGGGGCTGCCGGTTACATACACAGAGTCTGTCTGAAATGTACCTGCAGTTTTCTTTGCGCTAAACAACGGGGAGATGTATGACAAGCGCCAACGGTTCACAAGGATCGAACGGATATGACTATTTGAACCGTGTTGTTTTCGAAGCCTCAGAAATGGTAGCGAAGCTTCGGGCGAAGAGCGGTTCAGAACCTATTGCCAGCGATATCAGCATGGGGGCTTATGGGAGGGGCGATTGAAGCGCGACTAGGTGAGGAGGGAACAAGCACTAGTAACAAAAAACCAAGTTTTGTTCTACAATAAAACAACATTTATATTTTATGAACGATATTTATTTCTGAATCACATTTATTTAGGCCAAGTGTTCAAATAATTTATGAAAATGCTGTTCATTCTCAACAACCTTTTTTGTAGCGCCCTCTGAAGAATGGCACATGTAATTCATAATTCATCTGTGATGCAGTCCTTGTAGTGTTCGGAAAGGCACTTCTAAAGTTCGTCTGCTGGGAAACGCCCCTCGCGTGTTTTGGTGGTGCGCATTTGCATTCGTTTTTCCTTGTTAATTTTGTGTGCACTTAATTTTTGCTTGTGCGTGGAGTTGCGAGGTGCGTTGTATCGTCGGTGAACACGTTTAGTACCGTTCCCGGCGGGCACGGTGAACTACGGAATGATGCTGCCAACGGTTGGAGCAGAGCGCTTTCCTCGGTACCTACGGAAACGATGTGCTGCAAAAGGTTGCAACAGCAACTCCCGTACGCCTGGCGTTTTACTGCACCATTTTCCTCTCATTTCCACAGGTAACGCGAAACTATTGTACTGTTGATATGTGTACGGGGGTTGTGTAAGGGGACGTGGTGGTGCTTCGAAAAAAAAAGGGTCTAAAGCTTTGTTATGTCACAGTTATTTCCTGATTTCACCTCAGGCTGGCTCGGAGCAAGTGGTGTCAATTACTCTAGGACTTCTCAGCGTAGTACCACTCGAATTTAAACGAGTCGCTTTAATTGTCTATCTCAGCGTCTTCTCTATTGCATTAAAACGCTTGTAGTAAGCTTCCCGCACTTGTATGCGCTAGCATTATTTCCATCGCAGTACTGTGTTGTGCTGCTCCGTGCTGCGCTGCTGCCAAATCTTTCCTGCTATGTGCTTTTACATACTGCCGTCCCTTTCGTTTGAATTGATCCATTTTTCCTCTTTTTACTTATCTGTTGTGACACTTGCCTAATAATGCAACCGGGAAATTGCAGGCGTGAATGCTGAGTGAACTTCTGTAGAAACCCATGTCTACTTGATAAGACGCCGGGACAGCTGCGGTGTACTCGCTGCACTTTCGTGAATCGGCATTCCTGCGGCCCGGTTTTCTGCATCAAGATGCGGTGCCTAGTTCTTTTCTCTTGTTTAGAAGTAGTTCTGCTGTTGACGCTTTCATTGCTAATAATGCTATTAGTTACGGGTAAAGTCAATTTTTCGGCGCGTAAGGAAAATCATAATGCATGTAATGCCCACGAACATTTTGTACTTATTGTATACGTGCTGATTTTGTGCTGTGTGGTAAATTTGTTTTATGTTTATCCTGGAATAAAATTCCAATATTTTCATTATAGCATGACTATGGGTTATTTCTTCTCTTAGAACAGAAGTACACAAACTGAGCAAGCATTATATAACCTTGATCTATACTTAAGGCACGCACGCCTACCTGCGTATGTGCGACGCAATTAAACCCAGCAGTGGCGTTGGTAGAAATTGGTATCGCGATAAGGAGTGGGCACGTTTTTTATATGAAAGGGGGGCCGGGGAGAGTGGTGTCAAGTGTCGTTCTGTGTGCTCTGTATCCTAAGGGAGAAAAAAAAAAGTCCGGTCGGGGAGGGGGGGGGGGGGGCGGATACGTTTGCCCCCCACTGCAATCAAAATAAACAACTGATTGATTTTATACAGAAGTGGAAGGCATGAATACAGAATAAAGGTTCAGAGAAGATGCAAGATGTTTTTATAAACAGCGAGGCGAATCATACGACAGTATGCTAAAGTACGTTCCTCTAGTCACGAGTATAAGCTGGTGTTGACTTGAAGGACACACGCCAAGGGCTCACCAACTTGCGTCAGATAGCAATGACATGAGCCCTCAGCGACCAGAGGCCTGCTAAGGCTATTTTGGAGTCAAATTTTCCCGCTAATGCCACCAAAATGACGTCACTTTCTGACCGGATGTTGCGTCACATCCTGTTTATTTTTTGTTCTGCCGGAAGTGTTCCCTTCTCACACAGATGGCGCTAAGCCCCATGAGCAGCTAAAGAGCCGCCATTTTCTGAAGGTATGGGCTTCTATGGAAGCTTCACTACCAGTTATATTTACCTTGGCCTCAGCGTGACCCCTTAACGATGGTACAGAAGGCTCTACTTGGGTCCGTTATCTCGCTGTGCCGCCTCATTCCGGCAGTCGCATCGACCGTTAGCGCGCTACGACGACAAGGCGAGCCGCTAAAGTGCTCTGCACTTAAAATGTGGGCTGCAAGACACGACGGCCGGCAGTATGACGCAGGCCGTATGACGCAGGCCCACAGCAAGGGAACCCAAGGTGCGCCAATTATTCCATGCAGCACGCGGGCAAAATGGCCTCCACACATGGCCCCAACCTGTCCTTTGCCACCATAGCCACAAATACGGTCTGCGTGAGATAAAATATTCGCCTGCCTTTCTTGTGGCTGTGAGCATGGGGCTCTTGCAAGTATATCAGCCGCTTCTACATCTAAGAGGTAATTTCTCTCACCCATTTCGACGTCTCCGGCGAGCTTCTGGCTTCCGAAAGAGTAGCAGCAGTTGGTTGGTTGGCTGGTTGGTGACCTCAGAACATAGCACATACCACCCACATGGGAGATAGGACAAGAAGCTTTGTTCCTAATCAAGATGTGACCCATATTATTTTAGATCTCAAAATTTAGGAAAGGAAATACAGAACAGAAAATATTTTTTTATAATATTAAAGTAAAGTCAGGAAGAAAACATTGAAAAAAAAGTGGCCGCTTAGCTGGCTACAGGGAAAGCGGTTTGTAGCCGCAAAATAAAAGTGAAGCGTGGACACAACACCCCTGTGGCAAACTCCTACGGCGGGAATGCCTAGTGATAGAACCTCGGAAGTAGGTAGCGGAAGGTGGAGCCGCTTCAAGGGACCCTGCAACTCTTTCCATAAGCGCTTTCACTCTTTCCTTCGCGCCTGGAACCACTGCGAAAGCAATAGTTATCGCCAAAACGGAGCTGCAATGCATGATTTGCTCGTCGCACCAGGTACGCCTGTCATTCTGCTTAGTTTTTGTGGCTTTTTTTAAAGCTTCGTGTCGAGAGGCGTTCATTTCTGCAACTGAGGGAAAACCGGCCGACAGCCTCTACGGGGCCTTAGTGACGTAATTCGAGCCGTCGAAGGACGTCAAGACCGGAAAAGAGAGAAAAATCTTTTAAGCGAGTTTACAAGTTATCTTATGGGCATGGAGCAGTAATTTTTGGCTGAGGTACTTGCGACCCCCTAAGCTATGTACTGGGTGTGTTGGGTGACTACGTTCTGCAAGCATTCGAGATTTCAAAAAAAAAAAAGTTGAAAAAAGTGTTGCAGGTATTCTTTAAAGGTTGACTCCAGATGCGTGCGTCGCATTGGGTAGAAGCTGCGGCAGTTAAAAAGAAAGTGTTTTATATTTTCCAGTTCATTGCAGAAATGGCATTGCTAAGATGGATTCAAGGTAAAAATTTAATGGGAGAGTTTTGCATTGAAGGTTTAGTGGTTGCTACCTCACATGTCTTTGATTTACAAAAATCGACTTCCTTGGATGACGAAGGTGGTTACAATCCTTTTAAAAAAACGGTGTCTTGCCAATAAGTCTGGAGTCGCTGCAACCCCTAAATCTCGCCCCTTTTGGACATCGCACGACCACGGGGCCACCAAGAGACAGGCTAGCTTATTGATCAGCCTCTTCATTGTATGAGATGCCTTCATGTCCTGGAGCCCACACAAGCCTAACCTCATGAAGCTGATGACGAACAAATGACCAGAATGTGCGGGCAATTGAAGAATCTTTTCCGGGTATTAATGTGGAACATACAGAGAGGGAGTCAGAAAGAATGGCAACATACGAAAATCTATGCTTAAGTTTTTGAATAGCCAAAATCATTGCCAATAATTCTGCCTGGAAAATAGGAGTGTAATCCGGCAACCTAATTGAAAAGGACGAATCGAGTGACTGAGAAAATATTCCGACTCCAGCCTTCTCACCACTTTGAGCGGCATCGGTAGCAATGACGGTTTGGGATGGAAGGGTTGACAAATGATCCTCCAGCAATCCATTGGGGATTTGGGACGGCAACATCTTTGCAATCGGGGGGAAGATATTACCAAAATTTATTTCTACCGACGACACACTAATACACGGAGGGGGAAGCCGAAAAAAGGTCTGCATGAAGTGGGTGAAGCCTTGACTACGAGATTCAAATGGGGGCAATTTGAAAAAAAGGTTACTACGGTCAATAATTGAAACCTATACTTCTGTGGAGGAAATCGTGCCTCAATGTGGGAAATAGAGTTAGCGACATATTTGGTAATCCCAAGCACAATCGCAAAGCCATTCTCTCAACCAGAAATAGGGGTTGTAATTTACACGCCGCACAACCAGAAATTAGGACGCAGCCAAACTCTAATACCGGGCGAACATAACACCGATATAGCATTAACCGTGGGTCTCTGCGTGACCAGAATTTGTGGTTACATAGCGTGCGGAGCACGCCTACAGCTCTTTCCCCTTTGGCAGCAGCATGTTTAATATGAAGGCGCCACGTAAGCTTCTCATCACAGATTTTACGGAGATATTTAATTTCTGTAACTTGAGAGATGGAATTTTGTAGGTAGAATAGGCACAAAGACATGTGGATAGTAACCGGAATTACTAAAACAGCACATTTTCTTACTTTAAGCGATAAATGAAACCTGCTAAGCCAATTATCCAAGGCGACCAGACAGCTTTGTAAACGTTGGCACAAGTCATATCTCTGCCCGATGAGTAAAAAGCATTATCATCGGCATAAACGTAATTTGATATACCATCCATAACAGGAATCGATCTGAGAAGAATGTTAAAAAGAACCGGAGAAAGAACTGACCCCTGGGGAATCCCACGAAATTATTGATATTGCGGAGATGGTACGCCATCATTGGAACAAAAGAATGTCCTTCCAGTTCAAAACGCACCAATCCAGGACTGAATGTATACTGGAATTTCGCTACTCTCTAGATGTGACATGACGGTACAGTAAAATCTCGATGATACGAATCTCACGGGACCACGAAAAATATTCGTATCATCCGAAATTCGTATGAACCATCACAGACCAAAAAATTGAGCCCTAAAAAGATTTCGTTCATTTCTTGACTTTTCCTTCGGGGGAAGGAATTCGTGACTTTTTTCTGCTTTTTTTTAACCTTTATGTCGACGAGCGATCCTTTCTGGACTTTCTTCTCACTAGCCGTGATGAAGCTCACTACGGGCTACACTGAACCGCTTGGCACGTTTTTACACGCGATTCGTGCGCGTCGGCGTTGCGCGCGCGATATTTTCATGCCCGTGCCGGTGATTCCGCGCCGGCGGCCGCCCGTCTCTCGGTCAGGAAAAGACGCGCGAGGCAGTGGGAGGAGCCTGACGACTTGCGCCAGTTAGCGTCACTGAATAAAGATTATATAGCGGCTCTAGCTCCAATGGCAGGCGCGCGCCTCATGGCGGCCGCTTCGAAGCGCTCGAGTCAGCCGGCTGGCTCCGCCGGCTTAGTACCCCGGCAGATATTGCATGGGTGCTTTTACTAGCGGCGGGGATGATGTTTTATAGAACCGTTTTCGGCCACATTATTAGCTCATTAATTGCGCAAGAAACTTCGTCTGTGCTTTGAGCGGCATTTTAAAGAGCGGTTTGAAGCGGTCGCCCGAGCGCCCCGCACCACTTCGCGACCGAAGCCGCCGCCATGTTGCCGCGGCCGACCGCGCCCCACGCAGCGTGCGGGTGGTTTCGCGGCGGTGTCAGCGCGCCTGTGGAGTGTGCGGCGAGGTTTTCACGAGCAGAAAACAAAACACCGGCCGTTCCTGTAGAACGAGCGACAAAGAGGGAAGAGAGCCCTTATGTCGCCGTCGCTTGCTCGCTCGGCAGTCGGGTGCCTCGCCGGCTCGTTCGTATCATCCGCCGGGCCGCGCAGGTCCGTTCGTAGAGCCGAAATTTTTCCCATGGCAACCAATGCAATTTTCCCGGGACTTATCAGAAAAAATTGTATCATCCCGAAATTCGTATTACCCAGAATCGTATCATCGAGATTCCACTGTACCATTCTCTACGCTGCCGGAGGCCTTTATTATGTCCAAAGTAACAAATGCGCCCACGTGTTTTAGTCTACCGGCTAGTTTAACGTGGCTCTCAATGACTACATGAGCCTTCCAAACAGAATTCCCAGGTCTGCAGCCAGTTTGGTTGGGGCTTAAAATACTATTGCTTTCGAGAAACCGCGTAAGGCGACCATGTAGTATCCTCTCGATGAGCTTTCCCAAGTTGCGAGTTAAGGAAATCGGTCTGATGTTATCTGGGACATAACCTAAAAATTCGTTTTTTAGCAATGGTACTATCTTAGAGATTTTTCTTTCCGGCCGTATACAGCTATTTTTCAGGGAAGTGTTTACTATGTTCAGTAAATCTTTAGGACATTCGTCAAATAAAAACTGTAAGATTGGCACAATAATGCCATCTGTCCCCGGGACAGCCACAGACAGCTATGAAACAACGTCAGCCAATTCCAACATTGTCACAGGGTTGAAGCCGACATTAGAAAGCTGACTGATAAAAGTTGCGGAAGAAACAGAAGCAAAGCGGGATTTAAGTTCCTGCGAAATTCGTTCGAGAATTTCAATAGGCTCCTGTGTTGACTGAACCAATGAATTTTCATTGCAGTGCTGTTGCAGCACCTTCCTCGAGCGAAGGATAGAGAGAGAGAGAGAGAGAGAGAGAGAGAGAGAGAGAGAGAGAGAGAGAGAGAGAGAGAGAGAGAGAGAGAGAGAGAGAGAGAGAGAGAGAGAGAGAGAGAGAGAGAACTTTATTTGCCCAAAAGAAGAGAGCTTGTACTCTCTTTGCCGCGTTAGTCAGCCAGGAGATCTTGGTCCCTGGCGGCTTCTTCGGCCATCTGGACAAGGCGTAGCTGCGTTAGAGGATTAGAGCTGCGCAGCAGGGTTTCCCAGTGCTCTAGGTGTTTGATATCTATGGGGGGTAGAGGGGTCTTTCTCCGTGGTTTTCTTTGGCATTTCGCGCACTGGCACATAATCGAAGTCAGGCAGCTTGGATGGAAGTTGTCAGAAACCAATGCCCGTCTAACTGGGCCAATGACAAATTTGCGGCCGCCATATTCAAATGGACAGCGTATAAAGCGAAAGAAGTCCATAACACCCAGAAGTTCGCCGCTCTCTGAAAGCGAAAGAATAGGCGATTGCTTTATAAGTTCCTCTCTTATATAGCAATCGCCTGTTCTTTCGCTTTCAGAGAGCGGCAAACTTCTGGGTGTTATGGTCTTCTTTCGCTTTATACGCTGTCCGTTTGAATATGGCGGCCGCAAATTTGTCATTGGCCCAGTTAGACGAGCACTGGTTTCTAAGAACTTCCATCCAAGCTGCCTGCCTTCGATTATATGCCAGCGCGCAATATTCATTCCACCACCGGATATTGCCATCTTTTAGGGAAGAGATAATGAATTCACAGCATCCGAAAGGATGGATGTAACTTGAACTGCCCTGCGTTCCTCATTACCTGATGGAATTGATTGAAGTGCTATCTTTACTTTGTTTTGCATACGGTGTAAGTTGGTATGCCGCACCATACGCGCTCGTGGGGACCTAGAGGGGCACACTATCCCAAACACAATAGGAACATGGACACTACTTGTAGCGTGATCCAAAGTAGACCCCGAAGATATATTGCCGGAGTTAGAAAAGCGGTAGTTTGAAAAGTCAAGTCTAGGACTGAAGTAGTCTTCTAACGAAAAAATGTGGCCGAACCAGAGTTATAACAATGCATACTGTTATCATTCATCCAACCACCTAGCCGCCTACCACAAGAATCTGTGCGGAACCCTCAAGAGACATGGTGTGAATTAAAATCACCGTAAGTGGCTTCGAGCATTCATCGGCATGTCTTCTATTTCGTTCTGGTCCTTCATTGTTTCTGGTGGCGGTAGGGTGCGCCGTGGCTTGAAGAGTTGCGGATGCTCTGTGAACCCCGTGAAGTGGGCTCCTCCGGACACAGTGCACTTTGGCTTGCAGGGGTGTCCCTCACTGTGGTTGGTGACGCCGCGCGCACCGAGTCGTTGGGTTCGGGCCGACGTCAGGTCTGTGACCTCGCCGCCAGCATTGCGTGCAAGCTTCTGTCTTGCGCCGGAACGGCCTGCAGCGGTATGTGGTGTAGCCGTATGGAATCCAAAGCGGAGCCTTGTAGCGCTCGAATGATATTTCAGTGGCGACCCAACTTCCGAGGCTCTTGATCGATAGTTGGGGACGTCTAGCTTGAAGTCTACCACGTTGCGAGTTATTTCTTCGGCAGGGAATTTTGGAAATGCTTCCCAGCACCGTGTCGGCGGGGGCCGAGACGTGCGTAGA
Source organism: Haemaphysalis longicornis (assembly GCF_048455015.1). Taxonomy (NCBI): domain Eukaryota; kingdom Metazoa; phylum Arthropoda; class Arachnida; order Ixodida; family Ixodidae; genus Haemaphysalis; species Haemaphysalis longicornis. Next base: position 57,441,552 of record NW_027526422.1, read on the forward strand.
GATTTCGTACTGCTTGTTGTTGAGAACAAGGGATTTGATGCTCGCGAAATAGCAACTCACATATGGTCGGGGGTACTGATCAGAACGTATGTTGGAGTTTGGTGCACACGAACTTGGTCTTCTGATCTCAGGGGCACTTGTGCCGATTTAGAAATAGTACTGGCGATAGTTACCGGCCCTACCAACCTTACTTCGAGGCCACTTCGTGGTCGTGGAACGATTTTTAAGTCGGTCTCCAGCAAGCGCTCCATCGGTGGACTTCGACGTAGCGGCCATATTTTGGGAGAATTCGGTGAGGTTAATTGGGGCGCTGTGTTGGGATTACCGGTGGTTACGGTCCTTTTTATGGGTCAATGCTCGTTGCTTGCGCCGAATTCCTGCCCATTGCTCGCTTGCGAGTGTCTTGAGGTGGATCTCTTCGCCGTCTACAAAGACCTCCATCGGTGCAGCGCGGAAGCGTTTCTCAGGGGTGATGGGAGTGTGGAAAGCGCGCAAGTGGCGATCGGCCACGGCGGTCTCCGGCGTACGCGCCGGTGGCTGCTTTGACCGCTCGTGGCTTCTATACTTCCATGACAATCTTTGCTTCAAACTAGCAAGTTGTCCTGAACCTTTACATGATACAATCACCAACTTGATTGTAGGCTTGTTCGATGGAGCTCATCGAGGGTAATCGGGCAGTGCCAAGTAATCCCCCGGATCGAAGATTTAACCAAAAATTGGCCGCGTTAAAAACTGGAGCCCATGCACCGCATGTCAAGACGAATCGGCCACCTTGTGGCGAATCCAGCTGCAGAGAAAACTTTCGCAATAAAAAAAAACTGCATAGAGGCCGGTTTCATAACGCGAGGGACACAGAATAGATTCCGATGCCGGGAAGCGGCCTCTTTGTGCTGTATGCGGCGGTGGTTCATTAATTGTTTTCTGGTGTGCTTAATTTGGGGGGGGGGTTAGGTTATCGCTTGCTTTGTTCTTTTATTATTTATTTTCAACCTCTCAAATACCAGTGTGCATTTGCCTTCCCGTCTCGTAATGAGGCGGTCTGGGAAGGCATGATGGAACGTTTTTTTGCACTCTTTGTGTGCCTATATTCATTGTTTGGTTTATTTATTTATTTATTTATAAAATTTGTCGTCTGGTTTATTTATTTATTCAATTCATTGTTAGGTTTCTTAAATCACGGGTATTAGGAAGAGTTTTCGCTGTGAGTTGGGGCATAAATAAAGTACATTCTCCCTCTATCGCTCTCACGGGTGTCGGGGTGGGGAAAATATTAGCATTGCTGGGGTTCGAACCCGGAGTGTTGTTTTCAAAAACCAAGATTCTACCTCCTAGGCTACTGAGCCAGAGGAGCGGCGCCGTTTTAACTGCTGCATAAAATAATAGAAGAAATGTTCTAAGCCAAGCAGTAGATGGCGCTAAGTATCAAGGCAGGCAGGGACCGCTTCTGTCGCAACTGCGTCGCCGTGTTCCTAAGCAGACTCTCCTATTTTGCGCTTCCGTCTACCGCTATCCTGTTCAATTAGACGGCTATGGTAGGAGTCGAAGCAGCGATCAGTGTTTTCCATAGGGCACGTACGCGGTCTTCGATATTGTGCCGGCTGCCATCGCTTCGGGTGCAGCGACGCCCTTCCTTTGAAGAGCGGGCTGTGCCCAGCAATCCTTCGTGGCCAACCTTGCTGGGAGCACCGTCCGTGCTGAGTCCTCCAGAGATTCAACATACGGGCGACCAGAAATTAACAGAGAAAGCATTAGGTGACGCTACATTGACGTGAACAGTTCATGACTGGGATTCAGATCCCTTCACGCTTTTCCTATTTGTTTTCATCAAAAAACGTGTTTTATTGATTTAGCGTAACGATAACCTAAAGTAAGTAAGCGCATCATAGTTTATGCCTGCATGTTGGCATGTATTCGTATTGTGAAGTCTCGTGGCACCGCTAATTGTCTCGCGCTGCTGCATTCACCGTGCTTCGCATTCCAGGGCAGGCCTCTTGGACGGAGCGATGGACGGCAGCACTGGTGACGGTTGGATGGCGACGTCGACGTGTGCCGCGACATGCCGGACGAGGCTGCAGACATGGCCGCCGTGCTAGTAGGTTACTCCAGCCGCGGCACAGCTGGTAGTAGCACCCTGCTCGTCTGAGCCTCCCCACCCAGCGGAGATGGCGGTGGACGAAGGTTCGCCTGAGGCGGTACGTGGTGCCGGTGCTGCCTCGAAGAACGAGGGCAGTTTAAGGAGCGGCTCATGCCTGTGCCCAGGTGCCTCGAAAGTGTTTTGAAGATGCGGAGACCTCAAGACAATCAATAGCAAGGATGATTATTGGGATTATGATGACTTTATCGCCCCATAAACCAGAATGTGTTTTCTTTCGGCGTCTGGAATAAATAGTTTTTCACAGTGATCTGCCCTGGCTTTTTATCTCAATTTTATGTAAACACATTTTTGTAGCCCCTTTTTATCTACTCCAAACATAGTACATTTGCAATCATAATGGTATTATTTGTTTGTATAGGCTTTGTGCCCCAGTTTTTATGGCTTGGATGAGCGTGTGGGCGGGGAAAAGGTGAAGCAAAATGCAGAGACGAGCCAGTTGGTGAACATTCATGAGTGAAACTTAAGCGCAAACAGGCACAGGGACGAGAAATGGAAACGACACCAGCGCTTAACTTAAGCGCGAACAGACACAAGGACGAGAAAGGGAAACGACACCAGCGCTTTCTCGTTTCCCTTTCTCGTCCCTGTGTCTGTCTGCGCTTAAGTTTCACTCATGGAGAAAAGTTCTCCAACTTTTAAAAGTTGGGGGTCACACGTGCATGCTACATTACTTGTGGTTGGGGCTTCGCGATGGGCTTATACTCAATGCTTCCCATTCTGGGTCCAGTCTGCAGCCAGCCTCAACAGTTCGAAGGTATCGCACATAATAGGCAATGTTCGGCCAGTATACCCACAAAACAGGCAAAGTAATTTAACACTGGCCAATTCCTTGTTTTGGTTGTTCGCCAAACTCGTCGAGAAAATCATCATCATCATCATCGACAGGTACGGTCGGCATGGTTTGCATCAGCGAGGTGTCCAGAAACAAAGCTCGATACATCGGACTCTCTTATGCGGTAAGGCCTCGGTTCTTTGGCAGAGCTCTCTTTTTCTTCAGTGTGCTTGGGAATGCGTAATCACCACTGACCGAATATTTTGTAAGTGATGCGCTCGGTGTCCACCTCTGCCAGTTACCAGAGCAATCTCTCTTTTGCATTGGCATTTACGCATTCGCACGAGCCCTGAGTTGGTATTCGGGATATTACGAGAATTATCAAAATCAGAAACTACGAGTTGTGAGAGATCAATCTGCTGTGATAGCAACTGCAGGAAGGGGCAGTAACGGCATATTTATGTAAGCGGCATAAATTATTAACGAAATAATTGCTTACTATTACGGCCTAGCAGCCTCCTTCTGGTCGGCTATAGCGTTAAAAATGCCGGTAGGGACGCATGACTGTTTCTGCTCAACGGCAGACTGCAAAGTGTTCACGAAGTGTCATAGTACTTGGGTATTTATTTTTTACACCTTTTTACACCATTGAAGCTTTACAAATGGAGCGTTCTTTTCCGCCAAACAAGTGACGGGTACGATGAATGTGGAATTTTAAGTTCAAGACAGGCGTGTTTCTATTGATAGTGCAACGAAGGTGACTGGTACGCCTGGATGTTTGTATGAACAGGTAAAGCAGACGAGTAGGAAAGTGCGCAAGAGTGGTAGCACTGAACTAGTAAAAAGGTGCCCAAGAATTGGCTATGAGGAGCGCTGTAGTGGAGAGAGGCTCCGGATTAATTTTGACCGAAATCTCGACACACGGGCGTTATTGTTTTTCGCCCCATAAGAAATACGTTCCCCGCAAACGGGATCAAACCCTCGTCCTTGGACTCAACAGTATACAACGCCAGCACAAGACAAAGCTGACGTCAACGCCACGTGGGACTACTGGTATACACTTATGAGGCGAAGAAATACGCGTTTGCCCTCCAGCCGCTGTGCTAGTTGTTCATAGGTCATATCAAACCAAAACTGGATGCCGCCATCTGTGCTCAGTAAACCCTGTGCAACATTTAACTCATGAAAGCACCAAAACACGACGTTACAACTCCCTTTCCTTTACACGTCGCAGGCGTGGACGTTCGTGGCACTCGGCGTGGAAGTGAGTGCCACGGGGTTGATGGCCATGAACTGTGAAGCCAAGCGTAAGTATACGCCGCTCTACAAGTCCTTAGCGTGACTTAAACCCCGAAAACTGCCCTGAATGCCTCGACAAGTACCCACAGTCAATGTCATGCGACCGAGAAAGCATTGCCCATACGCTAATCCGCTGTGCGACCAGCTAACCGTGACCAAACGGGACAAACTCTAGACACTTGACATGCAGCTGTCTCGATAAAACAATTCTTTATTCCTACCAACACAGGCGCGTGTCAGCTTTGAACGAAACAGCCTTGATAACAAAGCATCCGATAAGAGCACCTGCTTTACCTTGGCTTTCTCGTCCGGCTTGGTTTAAACCAGGTTCGCCATCAGTTAAATGGCTTCAAACAAATGAGTTCGAACCATAAACCGCGACGCGCATTTTAAATTATAGAGCGAAGCTGCACACCGCTACACCGCAAATAGCTGGAGCCTCTCCGGTGTGCGCACACAGAAATCTTTTGCGGCGTAGCAAACTTCATAGCGAACGCTCGTAGCTCTTAACCTAACATTTAAGTCACGGAAAACACAGTGCAATGACAGCTAAGGTGACTATCGTTACGCCGAGTATAGTTTACTTGTCATTATCTGCCATTTACCCGTGTAATTGTGAACACTTCGAAATTGTCGTCCGCTGTCAGTGCACAGGCTTCTCCGGGAGGAGTAGGGTTACAGAAAACGCCTGCAGCTCGGCCTCGCATCCGGCAGCCTTGGTACGAGAGTTAGCTCAAGAGGCTTTTACTAGTGTCACTAGATAAGGGTACAGAGTATCGGCACTATTTTCCCCTATTGTTCCATGCAACCGCCATGATCATTGGTCCGTGACATTTGATTACACTGCGACGGTTTATGGGCGCCGCCGTTTTGTTGGTTATGTGTTTTAGTCGGTCAACTCTGGTAGGCTTAGCTTGACGTACCTGCTATGCAGCTGCGCGCGACTGACGTCGTTTCGAATGCGAATCGAAGATAACGCGTGTAAAAGCATTTCAGCAGCAAAAGTGTATCCAAAGATGCCGTTTTGCTGCATCTTGGGCAGTGTTGTTAACAAACGACCCGGCCGAAGTTAGCGGCCATATTGTTGAAGCGGCAATCTCGCAGCACTGATAAACACGGAAATGGCCACCGTTGCTGACTTGCGCGCCTCAGTGGAGGTACTTTGATACCTTATCTAGTGACAGTAGGTTTTACGTCAGTCATCTCCTCTTGACAGTCTGTAGACGCTCGAGACCAGACGCGGGTGTGGGCTAAAGCTAAAAATGAGGTCCGCTTCACACCTGGCCGTCGGAGCGGCGATGGCTATCACCCCAAGAACACAATACAGTTACATGAACATAAATACACGACAAAGTGGTGGAGAATGCGGTCGAACAGATAGATAAGTTGGTAAGCCGCATCGGACCCTTAAGGTCGTGGGTCTGGGTTCCACCCGGGAAGCACGTTTTTCTCCTCTTTTTGTCTGTAATTACAACATTTTTATTTTCATACGAAAAATTGCGCACCCTTACGCACTTTTTGCCGTTTTTTTTACTGCCGGCTTTCTTTTCTGGGTATATACTGCTGGCGTTCACATCGGTGTCTATTTGACGAGCCCATGTCCTATGTACTTGCATAGCGAACGTGCTACTGCAATCTTGGTGCCACAAGTAGCACAAAAACTAAAAACAACAGCGCTGCAAAACGGGGCGACCGGAAGAACAGACATGCATTGCGCTGACTACCAACTAATTTTTATTATGAAGAAACAACGTACATATACACTTCATAAAAAAAGAAAGATACAAGAAAAAGCCAAAAAAAAAAGAAGAAAACGAAAAGTTTTACTGTGATGATGAAAGTGTCCACATGCAATAGATCGATTATGATTGCGGGATCATAGTCTCCCTCTCGAGCAGCTCCAAAGAGAACCTGCTCACTCACCGCTCTGCAAGCTCTTCCTGGATTTCATTTGTACGGTGTTCGCCATATCGCTTCAAGATGACGGCGGTTCCTTGGAAGGCCTGATGGAATACACATTCAGCGTAATAAATGGCCAAATTACTTGCCTGTCCCTGTTCTTTTTTTTTTGTAGTAGAAACACGCACCAACTAACCCGTATTCACATGTTTAGCATAAGAAGATTGTTCGGGTCGTAGATGCCCGAGTCATGATCCATAGTTTAAACAGGTACCCGTCTCCCCGCTTTCTCATATCAGCGCTGGCTACCGCCCCTAGGCTGCTTCACATGCGCATAACTACACCCGAACAGAGAGCGAAATCAAAATAAAATGCAATGCAGCTACCCATGCAGCATTGTATGTATGTATGTATGTATGTATGTATGTATGTATGTATGTATGTATGTATGTATGTATGTATGTATGCATGTATGTATGTATGTATGTATGTATGTATGTATGTATGCATGTATGTATGTATGTATGTATGTATGTATGTATGTATGTATGTATGTACGTACGTGCGTACGTACGTATGCACGTACTATCGGGCTCGATTTAACTGGGAACACGCGAGCGGGGCCAGAGCTGCTCCGCGGACGCCAGTGGCAGCGCGCAGCGAGGGGCTCGAAAACTAACGGGAGATGGCATTCAGATCCGATCATCAGCAGTATCCCCAGGGTCCGCTTCATTTGAACTAGCGATCGTAGGTAATGCGCAACACTCGGAAGCGCTGGATGATTCACAATTGCACACAGCTTTGTGCAGCGGCTTGAGCCGTGTAACGCAGTGTAGTTTCCTTGCTATGTTGCTTAGGAACTACAGGTCGACTATACGTTTTCATTGTTTGAAATTCTGCTTGAAATCTGTGGCATGCTTTCCTTGATCAAATGCTTGCTTCTCGCTCTATTGCTTGACTGATGGTCGATAGGGGGCTTAGGTTAACTTACAGCAATGAAAAAGTAATAGCCGATCAAAGGGCCTAATATAAAGGACGCAACAACGCGTCACATTTTGCGAGTCTCTGCACAATGCTGCGCTGACCCGTTAAATCGTTGCGCATTCGCTAGGCCACAACGAATACAACCCACGTACGGGAACCGCTGCTGGTTATAAGAGGAGCTGTACCCCCTGTCCCTTTAATTCCCCAGCGTCCCGCTGCGCGGTGCCACCGCCGTCCACAGATCAGCTCCTCCCGCGGCGGCTCCCGTGTTGCCAGTCAAATCGAGCGCCATAGTACATATGTATGTGGGTAATTTTCCCATTCATCGGCTCACACTATATTGTAGAATCTGCGCTCAACAATGTTTCAGCTCACAGAGAATAAGTTGTTACCTTGCTGATATACGTCATACTGGCGTGTCCATTCGTGCGTGTGGGTGATATACGTTGGCAAGGGCTCTCGCTGGAGCTAAGCTTTTGAGAAATTTCTCAGTGCTTTCCTCACCTCTGCCGCGTGAACGCTGTCACCGCTGGAGTCCCGGCACCTGCATATGATGTACAATAACCAGTACCGTGTTCTCTTTATCTCTCTTCATCAGTGTACCTGCGAAAAGCTGTAATGCTGAAGTTTCAAAGGTGGCCCTGTAAAAGCCTAGCGCACTCATACCCCTGCCCCATTTGAAATTTTGCAGGGCGCCCGTACGTTTGGATTACCTGGGGATTCGGATGCTTGTTGAGAACAGTGCACCTTGGATTCGTTGTCGTCTGGACCGTGGCAGCCGCGCAGGTGGGCTGCTCTCCAAAGTAAAAAATAAGGCGGGCTGCGTTTAAGCTGTCTCGCAGGGCTGCATGGTCCTCAGAGTGATGCTTAAAATAAGCATATATATTATCTGTATTTACATTATACACATTATCCCAATGCACATGCATTACTAGGGTAAGAATGGAAATCGATAGAATGGGGTGCCTTAAGAATAATTGATTCGCACACATGCCGAACGCCACGGCGGCTTAATGGTTCTGGCTGCCTAAATAGAAGCAAACTTTGAGAATGCCTTGTGGCCCTTGACTAAGAAACGTGTGTTGGAGGCACACATCGGTAGTTTGAACATGCCTATTACGTAATTAATATGCGAGCACGGAAGAAAGTTTCCGCTAAGTGTCTTCTCAATTGCTTGGCGTGCCAGCGCGGTTCCATCATGCGACATCTATTGAAGCGTGGCCTTGTACGGCGCTGCCCCAACAATGGTATTGCGAGCAATAAGAAGCAGACGGCAATGCGAACGCGAGTACGGGTCATGCTGACGTTAGGCCTAACGTTGCGCTTCGAGGTCTTGCTTTGTCATTCGGTACACACAGCTTTACGTGTCGCGATCAATTTGTAGGTGATCGCTCGGGTGGCAAAGAAATAAGGAGCATCGCCATGTTACTGGTTATATCGCGGTTGTATTATGCAAGAGGAGGAGGAGAGGAGGAGGAGGAGGAGGAGGAGGAGGAGGAGGAGCAACATAAGACTTGCAGAACAAGTCTTATGTTGCTTGGCACGCCGTTAACCTGACATTACGGCTATGTAACGTTAAGCCTAGATATAGGCCTAACAAGGGTGATTGGCCGAGGATTTCAGTCATAGTAGCGCTGACTAGGAATCGACCCAATGGTTTTGTATGATAATGAGAGCACACGTGATTTCAGAACGTGTCACGCCGAGCTTCAACCGTCTAAAACCTCAGCCAGTGGCGCAGCAGTCACTTGCCATCTAGGGCACTCCACGCATGCACCGCCGCGTTCGTTGCCGGCGCTGCAGTCACTTGATCGTCTCTCGGCACTGAGGAACATTGCGACTCCCACAATACCGCAATATCTGTTCAGCGATTGGGCGCTACTGCTTTCGCATAAGAAATGTTGATGCGCCCCCGCATTTTCGCGCTCATGTCTCCTCTTACTGCTGCTTCCTTATTTTCTTCCGGCTACAGACAACCGATTTTTTTGGTGTTGATGCTCCCTGTCTCAAATGGAAGGGCAGCACTTCAATCACCTTGAACCTAAACGGTTTTCCCGGGTAGGGGACGGGACGGGGGGGGCGGGGGGGGGGGGAGACGGAGGGGGAGAGGCTAGTACGTTTGAAAATGGATGTTTTAGAAATACCAGCCTTAAGTATGCTGCTGAAGCGAACACTGGGAATCATGACATTGAGCCAGGCGGTGACATTCTGTCAGTGTGGCGAGTTGAGAACAGGCATTTAAAAACTTGTCCCCAGCTAAAAGAATAACAAAATTCAGTCTTTTCTATTCTTTATGCGTTTTTTTGCATTGAAACCGAGAGAGCTGTTTGTAGACGTACGGTAGCGCCACGTCTAGACACTGCATGGCACAATTTTTCAGATTTCGGGAAGTTGAGTGTCGAATAAAAATTGTTTCCGTAAATTCATTTCGAAATTCATCGTTGTTATCTCACGATATAGAACACTAGCGTTCTATTTCGTGCGACATGCGCTCAACAAATGTCGGCCGTATGCTCGTTTAAGGCTTCCCAAACGCAGTGCCTTCATCCTCAGCCTCAAGAAAGGGGTATTTAATTTAAAATCATTCGGCGATTCTGGCGTGATCTCTTCTCATTCGCGTTCATGGTAGTATAAGGACGGAACGCAGACGGAAGCGAAAGCGTGCGTCTTATGTTTTCCATTGTTCGTCCTTAGCGCTGGTACAAGGTACCCAGGCGTCCTTAACTTCTAATGCGTAGCATTCTTTGCCGAGTACCCCCACAGCCGGGACCGTGTAGCACTCGGAATTTCCACGAAAATGCAGATATCGCGGAAGTTCCACCTGTAAGGAGGAGGAGGAGGAACAACTTTATTGAGCATGTAGCGCTTAAGCGCTAGATGGGGTGGTTCCCTCTTCTCGGGTACCATATGCTTCCAGTACCTCCTGGCCCCTGTAATAGTGTGAATGGAGATTACTGCTTGCACGAAATTTTCAAAAAACTGAGAAATACGAAAAACACAAAAAATTACTAAAAATCGCGAAACGTGTAACGAGATTTCGTGAAAGTTGCAACTGCAATCGTTGTAATAGCGTAAATGGAGATAATTGCCCGAACGAAATTTTGAGAAACCAAAAAGTAAGAAAAATATTAAGCAAGTACAGAAAATGGCAAACCATATAACGCCCGGCATTTCCACAATAATGCAGATTTTGCAAAAAGTTCCGCATGTATTCGTTATAACAGCGTAAATGGAGATAAATGGTGGGACAGGATTTAGAGAAACCACAAACTTTGGCTGTAAAAAAACTCACACACAAGACAAGCGGCATACGAATGCTACGCATTAGTAGATACTTCGCTGAATTGCTGCAGAATTTTTGTTTTCATTTTGATAGCGTTCACTGACGTCTCTGAAGGTGCGATGTTGGTGGATGCGTGCGTGATTGAAGGCTGCAAACCTACTGAGCACCGCCGAGAAATTTGAGACAAGCACCGGTGGTGACGTCATGAGCAAGCCATGACATCACGCTACTCACTGCAGCCATTTTGGTGCCCAAGACACCAACGCCGACGCCGCACGCCGGCGTTTTCGCACAGGGGACCATTTGATGCTTTCACTTTAAAGTTCTGCCGGAGCATTCAGCTCTGCATGTCGGATGTCGCCTTCGTGTTCGCAGGATCAGATGCGCTGGATGACGTTCTGCGCAACGGCCATAGCTGCGCGCATTGTGGGCATGTCCATCTATTACCTGATAACCTTCGGGTACCAGTATTTATTCGCGGTAAGCGGCCGTTTTGGAGGTTCTTTTTGAAAGCCTGATGGCTCTTGAATCTGTTACGTTTCAATGCTGTCGAACTACTTTCAGAGCGTGTCCCTTTCATACTTGGTCGCCAGAGTCTCTCTGCACCGCGAAACGGTGAGGATTTCGAAATCTACTCTCCTATAGCCCCGTTCATGGTGCTGTAGCGACTAAGGCGCGTTCTACGACTGCGCTAAACCTTGAGCAGCTGCTGTCTTAGTGGTGACTTCCGGATCTGGGCGCGATGCCACTTTTTCGAGCATAGCGTGTAACAGTTTAATAATGTAACCTGGAAGAACCTTTGTCATCCAGAGCTATCTGCTCCCGCAAACCCTCTATAAGAACTGCTCTTGCGGTACATACAGCTGACCTAAAACCGTCCTTAAAAAACAATATCACCGTGACTGATGTTACCCGCTCAGGGAGGCGACCTGGTCAAATGCGATCGGGTCCCGTATCATACCAAACTGTTTTGAGAGTTCGTTATTTCAGTAAGCCCAACATATCAGTGGACCAGCATGGAGATTTTTCGAGGTGAATGCTCTGTAGCTGTTTGTAGAAAAATGTTTGGCAAACCTTTTCAATTTTTAGGCACTCATATGTATACCGGACGAGTAAATCCGCCTGAAAAGCCTGATGTACCACACTTTAACCCGCCGCGGTGGCTCAGTGGCTAAGGCGTTGCGCTGCTGAGCACGACGTCGCGGGTTTGATCCCGGCCATGATGGCCGCTTTCCTGGTGGAGGCGAAAGGCAAAAAGACCCGTGTGTCGATATTTTAGCGCACGTAAAGATCCCCAGGTGGTTAGAGTTATTCCAGAGCCCTCCACTACGGCGCGCCTCATAGTCCAGGTGTTTGGCGTGTTGAACCCCACAATCAATCAAGAGAGATTGCTGCCTGTTGTGTTTTGCGACCATAGCAACGCGTCACGTCAGGTGGTCAAAGTAGCGGAAAAGAGTGGAAGCTGCTGCTGGTTGTGTTCGTAACCACAGCAACCCGACGGCATATGTGACATGCTTGCATTTACGTGACAGAGACAGGCGCGCACGGCCGCTGCGCACTTGCGTGTGCGCTTACGTCATTAGAGAGTCATAGCAGATCGGAAAAACGGTTCCGGTATGGTACGCGGTACCCGTAACTAGACCGTACCGGGAAGGCACGTTGTAGGAGTTATAGCAGACCGTAACTACCGGACACGCTACCGGACCGTATACCTAACCGTGACTGCGCAGTCTAGCGCCGAATTGGTTTATCGACGGTGGAGTTCAGTAAACCGACACAGTGAAGGTGCTTCCCACTTCGTTGTACATCGTTTGGCAATTATTCGTGAGACGGTGTCGTTTCTTGTACTGAAATATTGGCTTTCAGTTCTCGAAAGCGCTAACGGCCGTAGAAAAAAAAAGAACGAGCGCCCCCGTGGGATTCGAACTTTCAACTCCAAGAACATGAAACGGACATTTTACCTCTCATCCACCTCAACTTTTTTTTTGTAACACAACATTTATTTACACAGATTTACATATGTACATGATACAAAGACACGAAGAAGGCGTTGACAAGTTTGCGCGCACATACAGTCGTGACATAACCTTCGGCCACCTTCAAGTGAGTCTTTGCTAGTCAAAAAATACACAACACATGACTGCGGGTTCAAAATTAATTACGAGCATGAAACCATGGCGTTGCAGAACACCGCAAAGTCAGACTGAACAGGGGACGGTGGAAAAGAACCGAGTTCACAGGCGGGCGTATACTCTTGGTTGACGTGAGGGGCGCCTGATGAGTGGAGTACAGCGTTGTGAGAACGTAGTGGTAGGACCGCGCGCGAGTCACAGCCGTTGCCAGCGTTGCATTTCTTTCGCTTTGAACTTCGATGATGCTAGTGTGCAAAATAATGCATGCCAAGCTGCGCTCTTGGTACATACGGCTGGTTTCTTCTCGTTTTTCGTTGTATTTGTGAGGCCCTCGCAGCGATACCGCCTGTTCCTCACTCACCGATCTTACATACGAGCCCCATGTTGCAGTTAATACCTGGTATGCAGCGGGATCTCCTTTATTTAACCCTAAAGAAGCTATTGTACACGCCTACCTCGGCGACAAAAGCCACGGCAGTTGGGTCAGGACCTTGTTTCGCTTGCGGCTTGAGCTGTCAGAATCGAGCCGACTTTACTTGTTGCAACCTCATTCTCCTCAAACGATCTCAAATTTACAATCCGTTTTCTTTCTTTTTTCTTTTTTTGCCCGAGTGGGTGCGAGCCAAGTGTACGTCAGTCAAACCCTTCCAAAGCGGCCGTCCACTTTGGAACGACGGACACGGTACGTCTCGGTACCATTCTCCGTCCTGCCAAGTCACTCCGGTTTACGGTAGGGTTCTGCGCATGCGCGGTTGCGTACAGGCGGTAGACGATACCGTACCGGAACCGTTTTTCCGATCTGCTATAACTCTCTATTACATCGTCAGTACACCTTGCGCCACCGTTAGGAGAGGCCGCTGCAGTGATTTGGTGGCGGTTAGGGGTACGGTCTGTCGCTTTGCATTTTGTTCTGCCAACCGTCTGTTACGGCAATAGCAACCAAGCAATTCTGAGAGATAAGGCGAATCGTTCCAGCGCATCGTATCTCTCGCCATTCTCACCCCAATGCTGGCTATCTGCCACGTGCCCTTACCATAACTTTTCGATGTTCCTTCTTTATTTTCACTGCGCATGAGTGGAAGTCTTCCCGCCAACATCGCCACTATTACCAGTAATGCCAACATCAAGAGTGCCATTTAAAATGCTTATCATCATCGTCTTCTTTTCATTTGTTGCCACCCTGCTAATAAAAAATTCCCTGCATTTCCCCGAATGTGAAAGTGCGAATGCACGAGTTGAATTTGCGCGGTTCGGTAATGTTCGCGAAAGAGAGATCACACACACACACACACAACTACAAAGAAAGAAAGATGCATTTATTCACAGGCACCTATTTGTGTTGTCGTTGTACTTGATTGCTAGAGCGGATCTCAGCTTTGAAATTTCATGTCAGTACTCCTTTAAGCAGGTGCATTAGCCCTTCTCACGCCCGATTCTTGGCCAATCCCCCACGTGGGTATGTGCCATGTCAGCGGCCAGGCAGCGCGCGCCCATCTCCCCCCGTTGCCAAGGAAGACGAGGAGATTCCTGGCCAATCCCCCACGTGGGTATGTGCTATGTCAGCGGCCAGGCTGCGCGCGCCCATCTCCACGTGCGCGGACGCAGGTTCAGGGTCGCTTAAGAAGTGCATTGCACTTAATAAAAATATCGAATGATAAATAAGAGCCCCTTTAGTTCTTAAGGTAAAGATGGTTAAAACGCGCAGCTTTCTCCCATGCAATCTGAGTTAAAGTGAAAGCGAGGGACCCAAATTCGATCCCGACCGCAGGAACCGTTTTTTCCTTGGGGCGCTTGATGTGCCTTCGCTTTTCCTCGTCCCAGTTTTTGTGAAATATATTGAGTAAAGTTGACTTTTCTGCAGTGCGTTTTCACACAGACGACCCACCCTATTGTGAGACATAGAAAGCTTTGCGTTAAAAGCACTTAGCAAGAGACAGCGTGTAGAATATAATACTAGAGCTGAATTTGCCTAATTTAAAAAAAAATCTCGCTCCATTACAATCGAGCCTAGTTCCTCTAGAAATCTGAAGTGATGCGTGAATATTACAACAAATCCCAATTTGCTCGTTTTCTCATGCTTGACCGATTACCATTACGGCGTTTAACCCCGTTTCCCAGTTTCTCGCCATTTTCTCGACACAGCGGCACAAGGCGACAAACCGTGGCCGATAACCAGTAAATGTTTACGCATCCTTCCTGTGGGATTTTTCTTTCTTTTTCAGGAAATAGATGCAGCCGGCGGTAATATTTACCTGATAGTGGGTATGCTAGAGGTAAGCAGAAAATAATCGCAGAACAACGTGTATGGTCAGGTGTCTGGAGCGACTTGTCTTTCAGCCCTGCATTTTGTTTCCAGCCTTGGATTTTCAAAACTTTTCTCTGTGGGTTTTCTCAAACTTTTGGAAATTATAAGATTACAAACAAAAAAATCGAGCTTTAGGTACCAGGAAAAACTTCAATTGCAGCACAAAACGTTGTTGGCTGATTTTCCTAAATCTTTGAGAACGGTGAGCCCAAATACAAACAATAAAGTTGGGCTTAAAGTATTTTTAGGTATAACGCCCGTTCCCACTTGCGAGGAAAGCGAGGGAAAGCGACGAGAATTCAGTCGGACAACAAAAATTGGTCCCGCCCATTCCACAAAAACGATTGTCGCGCAAAAAAACGACGCAATTCCCGTCGCTTTCGCTCGCTTTCGTCGCTAGTGTGAACGGGCCTTTACAGACATGTCGTCAAACTAGGGCAAGGCCGACGTCAGCCTAGTATTCACTGCAATGCCTTCCTCTTTCTATTTTCTAGCTGAAAAAAAAAACAATAATGGTGATATCTACCGCAAAAGGCGCCCTTGAGGAGCCGTTTTTCAGAAAAGTAACTGTTTTGGTTTTGTTCTCGATGTGGTAGGGGAATTGTGGGTAATGCACTCAATGAAGGACCCCAGGGTCGGAAGGGTTAAAAAAAGTATCTGCTTCGCGTGTAGATTCGGTGTGCATCATGATCAGCTGCTGACACGTACAGGGTCATCATTTACACGTGCTTCCAGTGTCCGATGCGCTTTGTCTCCTCGAAGGAAAGCCCATTCGCAGCTTTCTTACTATTAGCTGCTTCTCACAATTCCCGAAATCTGCAGCGGCAGCAACGCAACCCACCATTTTGATGGTTATGTTGCTGCCAAATACATGGCTCTGGCCTACTCAGGGAGATTGGGCAGGAAAGGGTTGCTAATCGAGAGGAATTCTATAATCGTTTTAGAAAAAGTAAAAAAAAAATACGCTATTATGTTTAGTAAAAAAAGTGTGGCTGGTTCTTGTGTCATAGGAATAAGTGAAACACGAAAGTGAAATGTGCAGAGAAATTTGCAGCTGAGCATGATTTGGGGGTTGGCGGCTGTCTTGTGGGTGTGCTTGGCCAGCAACGTCCTGCTGGCGGGTCGTTCCGGCAAAGGTGTACTGGCGTCATTTCCGTGACGGCTAGGACGTCAGTGAAGTCTTGGCGTATCTGGGATAAAACACTTTCGTGTTAAAATATAAAACCTAAAAACGAACAACCCTAAGTATAACGTACTCTTTGGTACTAAAGGTTGCTTCCCCGCGAGAAGACATTGTGTGCAGGGGTGCACCCCTCACAGGCGGCTTCCTTCGTTGTACTGGCGTCACTTCCGTGTCGGATATGAAGTCAGACAAATCTTCGTATATCCGGGAATAAGACACCTTCGTGTTAAAATAAAATAAATTTCAGGGCGAGTAGCAAGTAAGTACAACGTAAGCAGTAATAGGCAGAACCCATCGTTTGCAGGAAGCACTGGGCTGTGGCTGTTTCTGTCGAAATCTTGGTGAGACGCGGGTAGACCTCTAGGATAAAATTCAAGGCAGTAACAACACCGTTCGCCGAAATGTTTTTCCGTGTAGTCAGGCTCCTGACTTCCTGCGTGTGATGGACAGCGGCTGCAAGCTTTGGACTTGCTGGAAGAAACTGCTCCTTTTGACGGGACGATCCAGCCGTTGCGCCGTCATGCGTGATGAGCAGAGATGAAACTTTTGAACCCAATAGTACGCCCGACATCGTTACTCGCCGCCGAATATTGATTGTTGGATTTATGAATTGGTCAATCGAGGGAATTTTCGTAGAACGGAATAGAAGGATTGTCTTCTAGTGTACGACGAAATCGATTTGGCCCGCTTTTATGTGGTCTGTCTGCGTACGCGCACACCGAACTTTGTGGCTAATTATCCGGTCGGGATTGATGTTGGACAAGATAAGGCCGTATCAGTCTGCAAAAAGCTGATTATCTCCGCAACCACCTGATTCCTGGCTGCCTCAGCTTATCCGCCACGCGCTCCCGTGTGGCGGGGAGCATAGAGTTTTATACCAATATATACTAGAGGGAAATCTCTCGCTGCAGTCGCGGGCTGCCGCGGGCGGCACCATTGCCGCTAGCGACGTTTCTCACCTACTCGGCTTAGCTAGCCATATGGCTTCTTTTTTGCCTCGAAGCCAAAATCAACAAAAAAGGGTAACATTTTTTTCTTATTCACAGTGCATGAAGCTTCTAGATATTCACTGACAAAGTAATCTTTTGGAGGTCAATTTTATAACCACAGAACAAATTTTATTGACCTTCTGCAGTAATATTGTTGCTTTTTTGCAGCCAGAGCCAATTTTTCAGTCTGTTCATGAGCCATGCCAAGGACAAGTGGAACGTGCCTGCCCGGTACATGGCGGAACGCTCGCTGAAGCGCGGCTCCCATACACAGTGGTGACAGATTTCCCTCTAGTATATATTAGCATCAATCTCTATGGCGGGGCGCGCTGTTCACGATCATACTTTCCTTCGGACGAGTGTGTCCTACATCCCAGTTGTGGGGCTACCCTGCCCTGCCGTGCTTCTTCCTCCTTTTGCGCATCGTTCTCAGCGCAATGCCATGAACGCGGGTGACAACTATGCGTCGTCGTCCTCTAGTCGCGCTTGTACTCGCTGTATACGATGAACTCCGTCAAACGTTGTCCCTCCCTTCCTTGGTCACGCGCAGGAAAATAGCCCGGCTTTGCCTATTTCATAAAATTTACCATCACCAAACCTTGAGCCATCAGTTTATCAGCATCCCCTTTTACGTTTCGTCTCGCCGCGATCATTGCCACAAAGTCTACGTCACCACATGTAATCGTGATTCATTTTTTTCATTCCTTTACACCACGCACTGCTTCTGGGTGGAACTGCCTCCCCTCAGATTTGGTCTCAATAGTGATAACGTATTGTTTCATGCTCACATCACCAATTTTGTTCTTCACCAAGATCTGTGAACTGTACTTAAGCGGTTTGTTCATTGCTTTACTTATTTTTCTCGGTTACATGTAATAGAACCCTTATGCCGCTGTATTTCTGTTTTTTTTTTGTGTGTGTGTGTTATCCATTCACTGTATCTCCGGCACTGGCAGCTTTTGCTTCGCGTTATGGCATGTCACAGCAGTGTTAACTTATCTGTTCATGTGATTGTATCGTGCCTTCTATTTGTATTTTTTTGTTTCCCACTCCCCTCTGTGATGCGACTGCGCTTGAGAGCTAAATAAATGAAATGAAACGAATAGCTTGAATTCACTCAAACCTACACTTTTCTCCTTGCGCCATGCATTCTCCGCATGTTTGCCCGCAGATCTTCGTCCTAGTGGTGATGACGGGATACCAGCGGGTACGCGAAGAGTTCATCCGTGCGAAAGAGGCTGAGGGAAGCCACAACGACACATCCGTCACCACCACGGGCACGAAGGACACCACTGAATGACGCAACGCCGCTGAACTTTTGTGGCTCTTTGTGGGGCACTCGTGGACGAAACGGCCCACCTGTCCTGGCCTTTCCGATGGCTATACCTGCCTGTTCAGACGTTACAAACTTGGTGATATATAAAACTGCTACTACCTCTACTACAGTGGCTACGATCGCGTTAAAGAGCTTACATACATAGCTGTAATCATCATCATCGCCAATCTGCTAAGGTCCACCGCAGGACGATGACCTCTCTCATCATCTTTCAACCGCTCATTTCCTGCGCTGCTCGAGTGCTCATTTTACCCCCTGAATTCTCTAATTTCATCCCTCCATCGGATTAATGGCCTTCCCCTTCTTCTAGACCCATCTCTTGGTGTCCACTCTGTTACCCTAATTGTCTACCGGCTGTTGGTTCCTCTCACTGGATGGCCAGCACAAGTTCATTTCTTTCTTTATTTGAACTATGATATCTTCTACTCTAGTTTGTCCTCTTATCCAGGTATCCCGTTTCCTGTGCCCGGGTGTTACTTCTAACATTACTGGTTCCATGGCTCCTTGAGCGGACCCAAGTTTGCTTTATAGTTGTTTGGTAAGGCGCCAAGTTTCAGATCCGTACGCAATAACCGACAGTCTGCTCTGGTTGTAGATTTTTATTTTTTGAGTGACAGAGGTAGCTTACTTTTCATCATTTGGGAGTGCTTGCCGAGTGCTCCGTAGAGAGCAGTAACGAGTTGTAATTTTTATTTGTCGGAAAGACCGTGGTCATACGCTGTTATCCGGCTGACGCGTCCTGATGTTTGTGTGCCGTGTCAATCTGGGTGTGTATATTGAGGGTTGGGGTAGACAGAATAGGTCGTTTGTAGGGATAAGTAGGGGTTGGTCGGCGACGTGGAGGTAGGATGAGCATGTGGGACGTTTTAGGGCTGCATGGTAGGCCTGCCGATTGGTCAAAGTTGTTGATGGTGTCCATTTTGAGTTGAAGGATGGATTCGATATGGGCATCGCTGCCTTGAGAAAGTTCTATGTCGTCGGAGTGCAAGCTAGTGTGGAGGGAGGGGTGTTGGCGAGTGCCGTAGAGGGGGGGGAGTAGGAGCTGTGGTAAATAATGTGGGCGATGGTACCAGAATTTGGGGATTATGGGGTTCTGCGGCACGGAAATTGAAGGCTTCGGGATTGTCTGCGGGCAGTCCTCGATATGCAGTTGTTTTGAACACTTGAGGATGGACTTGGCGATCTATGTGAGCGGAATGCGAACATGCTGTCGGGAAGAAGGGGGCTGTTGATCAAGGTTGTGATTGAGGTAGGATGTGATCATGTCTTCGAAAAGTTTGCAGAAGCAGTAAGTAAGATGGGTTCGTCGGTTGAGGCTGAGAGGGGCGCATGAGGCTTAGGGGTGAGCGCTATGGTGACATGTATGAAACGGTCGTTGTAGCAGGCAAGTTGTTGGTGGAAGTGAGGTGGTGTAAGTTATTTGATGTCTGGAAAGCAGCACCACCAGCAGCAACATACAGATGTCGAGTGTAGATCGCAGATGTCACAGACGGAGTCACATGAAGCCAGTCCTCTGCTTCAGCGGATGACAAAATTTTTCGTGGTTGCTGGCAGCCAAAAAGTGCGTACGTCGGGAACATAAAATGATAGTAGTGTGTGCATGTAACAATGGTGGCTTCCGCTCTTTTTTAAACTCAAGCCGACTGCTAAAATATCACATGCGGTGGCATGCTAAACAGGCGCCTGTGCTGCAATTAAGATACAGGTTGTTTGACTGATGAAGAGGTTCAAGTCGTACTGGTGGGACAAAGCGATGCGGGTGACGTCAGACCAGGACTCGCTTGTTTTGTATTGACAATACAATTACAACAAAGGCTTAAAAGGTAATCTAATCGATTCAGTTCCCATACGAAAAAGTCTCATTCGCCATGTTCTCGCTTACGTCTGGTGCGTGATCGGGCTCTGAGACAGGTAGAAGTCGTCGGTGGCCTTGCCGTTGACGCGGTCGTGGTTCGCCGATGACTTGGCGTTCAGGCCAGGAGCTTGCGGGTTCAAGAAGACTCACAGTTTTGCCGACACAGTCAAGTTTCACCCGTCGTAAAGGAAACGCGCAGTCAAGGGGCGAAAACGTTTGCCTCCTGGTGCTGCGGGGGATCCGCGACGTAGCTCGGAACCAATGGAGACACAGCCGAGGCTTGTTCTCCCCGAGTAATACGGGGGGATGTGACTTATCAGCTGCTAGCGGGAAAGGAACAGATTAAAATACCCGCACAAGCCTTGTGCAGTGTCATGGACGAATGAAACTCGATCACGAAAATATGAACCGGTACGCAGAAATAGCGCCATTTCTTTAATTCTATGCAAGTCAAAATACCAAACATCTTAATTACAGTAATAAGGTTTGTAAATATGGCTCTATAAATGTACCCACAGCGCACCACTATAGGACCTCCGCGAACAGTATTTCTAAATTTTGCGTGTTGTGTTTCATATCTTCGTGTTTTAATTTCATTCGTCTATGACTGTACGTAAATCAGCTGCGCTTTTTAGGCGCCACCTGTCTGACTGCGCTCACAAGAATAATGAGGAACCACGGGCTGCATTTATGGATAGTTTTCGTTTTGGTAGGTGTTTTTTAAGTAATAAAAACGCTGCATATGATGAGACGATAATGGCCCGTATGCAGTCCCTAGTCATTGCGCTTATTCTACTTTTTTTCTTAGCGCGGAGGGTATACACTTGTAGCTGCGGTTCTAGTTGTTTGGTATTGATAAACGTTTATTGGAGCGTAACATGGTGATGGAGATTGGGCGCGAGATACGTTTACAGAAATAGCGATGATGATGTTGGCAATCGTGGTGGTTGGGATGCTGATGAGGAACGGGTAGCAATTTTGTCACAACTTATTTTGCAAAAACATTAGTACCGTCTTCGTGGCTATGCAGTCACAGTTCCCGCTTTCGAAGCTGCGGAGCGTACAATATTCACTGGGACCCCATGTGAGTTGATGTCTAACGTCTGCCCTGCAACGTCTGCTTGTGCAGCCACAAAGATATCACGATGCGTTAGCTCGGCTAATGACATTTCACAATTTAAAAACATGTTCAAAAAATGTCAAAATGTATCGTAAGAAGGCGCAACTTAGAACTGCATCACAATCTGATCTTATTGGATCTATTTTTTCAGCACGAATGTTCTCGCCATGCTCTAACTCACGGTTTGCATTTAGAGGAATCCAAAAATAATTTCTGGATGCAAACAAGCTGGCTCCACGGTCCGACAATTTGTTCAGAACACCGCGCGGCAGAGTCAAGGAGCGTATGCGCTGGCTTCGGCCAAATGCACCAATGGGAAATTCTCCTTCCCCCATAGCCGTGTTACAGGCCTCGGCTATCCACAATTTTTTCGCAAGGGGATGGAGCCGCACACGTGCAGGCGCATGCTCAGAACGTGACCAGCGTCGGTATGCAGCACGAGGACGTCAGGTATGGGCACGCTGAAGCTGCTAGAACCGCGTTGTCCATGGGTTGAGAAACGACCACCGGCTCCACGACCTCGACGGCCCGGGCGGTCTCCAGCCCAACCGGCGGAAGTTCGTCAACGTTGAGCGGCACCGCCTTGTTCGCCATGTCCACCGGAACCACTACGGTGTTGGACGCTCCCGGAAGGGGAATCCTTTCCGAACAGCGCGCAGCGGTCACGTAGTGGCTCATGGCGGCCTCTACCGGAGAGAAGAAGGATTAGGCATGGCGATCACTGACGGCTGGTCAGAATGAAGCAGACGTTCCGAGTATTGCAAAAAAAGCAATTTCTGTGTTATTACGAATCTAAGCAGTTCGCACTAAACAGGATTTCGAACAAGTTATTGACACCGTTGTTATGGGTGAGAATAAAGCACTGCATCTCACGACAGGTTTTCAGGTTAGCTCCGATCAAAGTAATACCCAGACTGTTTTCAGGGTGTTCTTAAAAAATAGTTGGGCACTATATTCAAGTAATGCTACCGCATTTTTAGCGCATAAGCATTGTAGGGCTAGTTACCTAAAAAATTCAGAATTCTTGCTGTGTAACGCTCCGTAGGAATACATGGATTATAATTTAGCAGAATCCCTTGAAGCCTTCGTATTTCATACAAGACCGCTTATATCGTCCCCACAAAGGGACGCCGACGCAAAAGGTGTTTGGTGCGCACCAATAAAGCCCACTACATGGTCACTTGGTTTTCGTAAAGTTGGCTATCCCGCATTGCTTATGTGCATTGCAGTCACGTCGCGTGAAAATATTTGAACCAGGTGGTAAGACCACATATGTACGACGGAACGATCACCAGAATGCTGGCGCACTGTCAGAAAATTCCTGATAGGAGTTACCTAAAGATTTTTTAAGCGGAGCTTTCTACGCCTGACTAATTTGGTCAAGATGTCGCGCCAGAACGCACTGTAGTAAAGCCAATTTCGGACAATAGATTTCACATGATGACGACGATGACGACGACGACGACGATGATGATGATGAAGATGATAATACAATATCAGCGGAGGAACTGGCGATTACGATACTCCTTCATGCGATATTAGCAGCAGTGCGCTGAGGCAGCGCTCACTCGTGGGTTCCCTCGACGGCAGCTATGGTGAGCCTCTGCGGCGTCGGCGCACAGTGCGTCTCAGCAAGGGACCGCGAACTGCATCGTAAGCGAACGCACATCATCATCACGCGCACGCCCCCCTCACGTTTTCGCCCCAGAGTGGCGCCGTCGAGCGCCTGGCGCGGGCACCGCACACTGCCCCCTCCTCATCCCCACCGCCCACTTCGGAGAGCGCTGCCTCGCGCCGCCACGGCGAACCACCCTCCACTCACAATTTCACGACACTGCCCTTCTTTGCTTTTTTTTTTCATAGTTCGCTTTTTCTTTCACTCATCGGTCCAGGCCGTCGTTCCCTCGGTTACGCCGATAACCAGCTCAGCCCAGATGGCCGCCAAAGGGCTGCGCCCTTAAAAAGACGCTTCCAGTAGTCAAAACCGAACATCGGTCCCTCGCATTATAAAGCCGACGTATATCCCATTGCGCCTATCCGGAACGGTCGAAGCAGTTTGGAGTTCAGACTGAGTCAAGTTGCATGGGAGAAAGCTTCACATTTTAACAATCTTTCAATTAAGAAATGAGCTTTGAGTTGTGAACTGGCGAACTGTTTTATGCTAAACGGAAAAAACTGAGATTCCTCCGATGGTTTCTCAGCGGAGGCCACGCACACATTCGCGCGAAGACACCTGCCGTCAGACACCGTTAAACGTCGTTTGATAAAACAAGTCGGTAGGATACGACAGTACGATAGACCGGCGAGCTTCAAGCTACGTCCAGGTGTCCTTGGTACAAGTGAATTTGGACGAATGGGCGGACAGAATAAAATCATACGGGCAACACCCGCGGCTACACTGACCGCAGACCGGTGAAACAGACACTACCAGCAGTGGTGTGGGGCCCAAATGTGACCTGGCCAACGTCGCTAATGCCGGCAGCGACAGGCAGGCTAATGCCAGCAACAGGCAGGCAGTTTCTTTTAAATGCAGAGCATTTCTTAGCGTTACCTGTTCCTGCGTCGGACGGTGTCAACAGTTTTGCGTCCGCAGCAGGTGCGCCTCTCCTTCCCTCCTCTCTCTCAACAGCAGCTGGCGCGCGCATGCATCGTAGTCAGCCCGTTCGCTCCGTCGCGATCTCGGCATAACAGGTGCGTGATAGCAGCGCGGTGGAGCGTGGAAGGCCGCGCGCTGCTTGTCACTGCGTTGCTCCTTCCTTCTTTGGTTGACGCCCGCTCCCACGTTTACTCGTGTCTGCTACTCCAGCATCACGGAAGAAGCGATGGAAGCAACACTGCCTTCAACCAGTACTGAGGCACGCGCCAACATCAGCGTCCCAGCACACGTTGAAGACCCCGTTACCTCCTCCACATCGGAACCGTCGTCGTCGTCAAAGGCGGAAGACAAGGCCGCGAAACGGCGCGTGTACGACGCCGAACGCAAGCGATTGAAGCGTGCCGCCGACGCCGCACTTCGTGCACGAGAGGCAACGTCATCGACAGCAGAAGACAAGGCCACGAAGCGGCGCGCATACGCCGCCGAACTGAGGCAGGCCCCAATGCTCTGCATTTACTCCTGTTCCCCTCGCGGGAAGGCGCGGGACTTTTTATTTAAGAGTACACCTTGCGGAAATAACCGAATCTTGGAGGTTTAAACCTGCCGAGTTTGGTTGTGAGCGTCGCTCGAGCCAACAGTTCCACCCAGCGTGTTTTAGGACGCAGCCCTTTGTCGCCCGTCTCTGGACTGAGCCGCGTCGCCGTCGTCGTGACCGAGCGAACGATTGGAATACCAACGAGTGAAAGAAAAATCGAACGATTCGAAGACCGACGAGAGAACGGAAGCAAAAGAGGAGAGTGTCGCAAAATTGGTAGGGGAGGGTTGTTCGCCGTGGCGGCGCGAGCCAGCGCTCTCCGAAAGTGTGCGGTGGGGGAGGGGAGGGACAGCAGGCTGTGCCCGCACAAGGCGCTCGACGGCACGGCGCTTGGGGAAAACGTGAGGAGGCGTGCGCGTGTCTATGATGTGCGTTCGCTTAAGACGCACTTCGCGGTCCCTTCCTGAGACGCACTTCGCGCCGCCAACGCAGGGGCTCATCATCTCTGCCGTCGAGAGAACCCACGAGTGAGTGCTGCCTCAGCGCATTGCTGCTGCGCCTAAATATCGCATTGGGGAGTATCGTAATCGCCAGCCATTTTTTTTTTCTCGTGCTTCGTTTTTGTTGTTCTCGGCGCTGCTCGAGCTGACACTACTTCTTCTGTTAGGCTTTTATCTAGACCATTCTCGGTGCCGTCTGAATCGTTTGACATGGAAGCTGTTATGGCTGGGATCCAGCAGATCGTCTTCGGCGACGAACACTGCGTACAGCAACAATTGTCAGCGTATGGAAAAAATTCATTGAAAAAAAATAACAGAAGGTCCTATGGCGGCCTCATGTTTTGATATAAGGCGGCTCATATTTTTCCCGAGATGAAGCCTTCCCAGTAATGCACTTCTGTTAGGAGGTAAAGCCGACTCTAAAAGAATCGGTGTGAGATTCGTCTTTGTAAGCTGGCTTTCTCACATCGTTTGAGCTGTGCAGTGGAGCATGGCCATCTACGTAGGGAGTATGGTTACAGCCCCAATTCATACTGCTCCCCACCGCCAGCGCCTCCATCCCGAGTCGTATATACTTCTCGCCACGCACGGCGTCTCTCCATTTTAACATTGCACAATGCCGCGGGCTATACGGCGACCACCTGTGCCGCGCACTACAGGCGTCATTGTCTCTACACACGCATCGTGTCTGTCCTTTATCTATGAGATATAGATCGCGCCACTGCCTCATAATATAACGTGGCAAATACCAAATTTAGCTAAATTCCCACATAGCAAATCACCGACTAGCCCACCAGGCCATCCTTGTGAACCCAACAGAGCGCCAGCCTCGCTAGACTTCTCTCGTCACAGAGGGAAACAGCTCTGATTTTTTATTTGTTTTTGTTTCTCTCACTCGGGGAAGTTGTCTTTTCGGGAACGCACCTCTTCCCCGTGATGCCATATAGCCACCCCACAGCCAAACGAAATAGTGATATCTTGGAACACCACAAGCTTACACTAAGGAAATACGCGCCTTCACATCCAAAGCTCACCAGAGAAAAATCAACACACCTACGCAGACTTCCGACAAATTCATTCCCACATGCCGCACAATTCTATGTGATGTACCCCACATTATACAGTTACGAATGCAAGTTCTGCCAGGGAACGCTCGAGACCTTATACCACATGGTGTGGGTGTGTAAGCGCATCAAGGAACTACCGGTGACACTGGCACCATTACGTGGCAGTGGGAGGCCGTGCTGCCCAGCGCAGACCTGAAGAAACCATGGCGGCCTGGTGACCAGGGCCGCTCGGGCTGCAGCAGGCCATGGCACATCGGACTAGGGACGCCAACCACCCGAGGTGATCACTTCAAGACCGACGCAGATGATTGTTGTACGGTCAACCTCTAAGGTTCCGTGGCATCCGTAGCTACATCGCCATCGCCGGCAAGGCGCGTGAAAGGGAAGCGCGAGGAGTTTGGTAGAACTGATCTTTTAATAAACTGGTGCTGACGCTGAGCTTCTGCGTCTGCCTCCCGTTTGCGGCGTACACCCGCGACCGTCCTTAAAACAATTATCATCTCTCGCTCCCTCATTCTTTTGTTGCCAATAAACGTTCATACTACTGCTACTTGTAAAAAAAACAATCCAACGATAAGTTCTCATAAAAAAGACTAATTATCTTCTAGGTAGTGATGTACTACCCAACATTTTGTTTCCGCTAATGAATGCTGACAAATACGAGCCGTATACCTCTTGATAGCAGCACGGGAAAGTATTACCAAGATATACTACGTGTTCATGCTGTTTGTCACGGCAAAAGTGATTTTGCAACGGGAGCCAAAAACGGCTTCTAAGAAAACTTCACCATCCCTTCCTAAAGAAAACTGAGGAGGAACGCGAAAGCTTTCTCACAACAAAACTGCGCCAAAAACGCGTCAGAAGACTCGCGAAAAGTTGCTCCAACCTTCTCTGAACGTTATTCCAATCGATCGTTAAACCTGTAAAGACCCGAAATCGCAAACGAAGAACGAACCCATGTGACGATTTCTCGCCCACTAAGTAAACGCATCTACGAACGATTAAAATGTATGCAGATACGTGGTTTACGGGATGAAGGTATACTATTGTACCCCTTCTTCATGATCGATGCTTCTATATTGTCTTATCCAGAACCGTTCCTTTTGCACGAATTTCCAAGTAACCGTTTTGACACAGTGGAAGCCCGGTTTTACGCATGCGCTTTGTGTCCAGGGATCTTATCAGAACTTTTCGGTCGGCCAACCGGCCTGTGGGGAAATGCATTAGTCTTGTGACAAGACGCCATTGGTGGCACTAAGAAATCTCTCGGTTTAAAATGGGCTACTCTGGGAAGGAGGCTGCCATGGCGGCGATGATAAAAACTCGACCTGTAAAACTTGGCGAAGCTCGCTAAAATACGTTTTGCATATAAAAAAACATTGAGGAGCGGGACATTGGAGTGCAGGACTGGACTTAGCATAAAGTACCCATTCTTCGTGTTTGTTTTTCTATAGGGTCACTTGCAAATTACGGATCGTTGCGGTGAGAGCAAATGCCGAAGTCGCGTTACCGTAGTGCATCACTTGCGACAAAACAAAAACAATATGGTGCCGTTATTCTATGATACGAATAGTGAGACAAAGATGTGGTACGGATATGGGTGACCCCTCCCCTCTAAGTTAATGCCGGTAGTGTTTCACATGAAGCAAATCGGCTAAACGTTTATGCTCTAGTCGGCTACCCTCTTTGCCACGGGCGGCAGAAGGATTTCGGGTTTCTAATCTCCGACCGCCGATGTCAGCAAGATTAAGAAAGTGAGCGCCTACTCCTTGCACGCAAAATATTTAGTGAATCATGATATAGCTGTTTAGACTTCAATGCACACAAATTCAAAACAGCTGACGCATAAACTTGTTAGAGCGAGAAGTTAATCAAATATTCAATATGCCCAGGTGGTATTCAGAGCCTCCCCACCTACGCTGGGAAAGCAGAAAACGAGGCAAAACGGCAAATTTTATGAAAATGTCGTGAAATTGTATTGTTGAAGGCAAGAAGCGGGGACGTATCCAATGTAGCGGTGGTTGCTTACAACCACCACGAATTTTTTTTCGGTCAGCACGTAAGCGAGGGCTGTTACTTTTGGAAAAACTTCTCCACTACTACAACACATCCACCTTCCCCCAACCCCCTCCAGCCAACAAACCGCTCCTCGCCGTACGTAACCGCCACGCCCCGTCGGCGGAAGATGCGGCCATTGTGCTGGCTTCTCACACCGGCCGACCACGGCTATTTCTGACACAAAAACAGCTATCAAGAGCTTTGCAAATGGAACGCTTTCCCCCACGTCGCTCGAAATTATCTCTCAAAATCCTCTAACCTGCCAAGTGGAGCCTAACTTGGTGCAATGAAGCAATCAACATATCAGCTAGAGAGCTTATTATACGAGCAGGCCCTATATCCTTGCCCTCTACATGAAGGGCAGTCGGCTCGCGACATCCTATTGAGCTACCACGACGGAACTCACTACGGCTGAGGAGAGACTCTGGCGCCTGAAGGAGACCAACTCACTTCCATGTCGCGCCAGACTGAGTGTACATGTAATTTCTCCACACTGCTCGTCCAATTTCGCTCCATCTGCTGCGCAAGACACCACCACTCATCTCATATGGAACTTCCCCGAAAACCCATTCCCTGTAGTGCCCACTGGCGAGCACTGGGAGCTTGAGCAGCTCGGACTTGCACATTCGGGATGGTCCCAAGGAACGAGCTGCCAAAGTCCCCGACAGGCTGCAGCTATCGGTACTCTCACGTCCGTAGCCCAGACCCTTCGGAAAAAGTGCCTGCTCTCTATCTCTCTGAGGCATCCTTGGTTGTTTTATATGAAGACCTTACCTTGTGCAGGTCGTCGAGCGGGGTTCGCGCTGTCCTTCGACACCGGTGAGAAAATGATGGTCGGGACGATGATGATTGGTAGCCTATTCAGCGTCGTTCTTCTCGGTTTCTTTCCTGTTCCTTCCGGTCCGGGACATAGATTAAACTACGTGTAAACCATAACCAATTCTCCTCATCACCCGTACTAGCAACCGCTTATTTGTATGCGTTACCGGACGAAGTCAAATTTCGTACACAGAAACTTCTTACCAATGGTCGTTCCTGTCTTACGTCACCGCCAGGAAAATATCTTAGATTTTTTCGAGAATCTTTAAGAAGGCGTACACACATATTTCTACTCCCTCGCGAACACGAGATTCACCCGAGTCGGACGCCTGGCCATAACTGACACTCCTCGCGCACGTGTCAGTCATGCTTTGCGTTCAAACCGTCTCAGTGGTCCCGTAGTGCTCACATTTTAGCAGTGGCACTGGTTGCCTGTTGCGCCTTGGATTTCCCAGCAGTTTGGGCATTTCGTGACTATCATTCCCATTGCATCATTCTCTGGAGCCTACCGGCCTTGAATTATCTGCACAATGCATTTTACAGCTCGCGCAAGCGCCTACGGCAGCCACAGGTCCCGTCGGGATGGCATGTGATGGCGGCGGCGGGCAGAACGGTTCCCATGGAGGCCATGACGGTTCCAGATGCGTTCCCAGCTGGCACCGCTTCGGCTTGACGCTTCCCTAGCAACTGTGAGCACAGTGCCACCGCAGCCAATGCCACTCGGGGCTCGGCTTGACATCACCCTCACCACACGTCTGCTCTCGTTACCTGATGATGACAGACCGCCGGCGCAAACTTTTGCTGACATGCCCCCTCTGTGTACTTCACGCAATAATAACAGTCATTTTAAGGAGGACTTGGCTAATTGTGAAAGGCGTTACGGAAGAGCTGGACAGACTTCCCATTCGCTATGTGGTTCCGCTGGACGCTGCCTCGGGGGAGTTGAAATAAAGGTGCAGCAAGCACGGCGATGCACCGTGCACACAAGTCCCCGACGAGCGGACAATCGGTGAACACAGCGGGGCAACGAACAAGGCGCCAGGCGAAACAGGAGGCGCAGCAGCGAGCAGCGGAAGGTGTCAGCAGATGCAGCGAAAAGCAGCTCTATGTTCAGCCACACAATCATCTAGAAGTAACGCTCCGTGTTCAGACATCGCCACAAGAGCTCGGGTGCCCCCCATCCTTCGGTTTTTAGATGCGACTGCATCTCATTCACTCGCCTTGTCCTTGCATCCGGCGTCGTCGGCGTTGTCGTTGGCGTCCGCCCCTCCCTCATTCTCCTCGCCGCGCGAGCTGCGCTCTTCGCCGCTCACACCCTCTCCTCTCCGATAGCGAACACACTCTCGCGAGGGGCATTGGATTGGATTCGACTGGATTGGCTTGGCTTGGCTTGGCTTGGATTAAAGTGGATTGTGTTGGATTGTGTTGCGTCATAGCCGCGGCAGACGCGCTGGCGCCGGCGCGTCCCCTCACCGTTATGCGCGCTATAAAACGCGGTGCCTGCGCCGCTCCGCTCCATCGTTCCAGCGCCGTTCCTCCGCTGTCCAACGCTGCAACGTGAACCCCCTATGCGTCGCATCTACACAGGGGTTCCCGCGAGGGGAGGTGGGAGTTTTTTTTAAGCTGTGACTCCACGCACCTGCTAGTTTGTTGGTTGCTATACCGGAAACTTCAAAAACCAGGGACCCTGCAGTATCCTGTGATGGACATGATGTGACCCATTCATCTTCGAAGAATCGAGGGATCCCGGGATGGGCAGATTTGCACAAATCACAAATGTATGCATTGACTGTGGGGTTTAACGCGCCAAAGCTACATCTGGGCTGTGAGGCGAGCCGTTGTGTGGGCTCCGGATGAATTTCGACCATGTGTGGATTTTTA
Source organism: Haemaphysalis longicornis (assembly GCF_048455015.1). NCBI lineage: Eukaryota > Metazoa > Arthropoda > Arachnida > Ixodida > Ixodidae > Haemaphysalis > Haemaphysalis longicornis. Next base: position 57,472,320 of record NW_027526422.1, read on the forward strand.
ACGTGCGCCTAAATGTCGCACACACGGGCGTTTTCGCCTTTCGAATCCACCTGAAAAGGGAGCCGTCGCGGCCGTGATCAAATTCGCGTCCTTGAGCTCAACAGCACGACGCCTTAGCCACTGAGCCACTACGGCGTGTGCACGGATGTATGGAGGAGTAATTATATCATTAATGCAAGTGGACATGTCCGGCGCTGTTTTTGAATTAGTGACTGACCGAAATGCTTTCCCATTGATTGATTGATTGATTGATTGATTGATTGATTGATTGATTGATTGATTGATTGATTGATTGATTGATTGATTGATTGATTGATTGATTGATTGATTGATTGATTGACCCAGCCATGCCACCTCTTGCTTATTTAGGCTGGTATCGGATATTATTGTTACCGGATCAGGCAGACCTGGGGGATATGCGCACCCCTCCCCACCAGATCGAACCTGAACAAACCTGCGTACGTTCTGACGCGTAAGTGCTTTTTTTTTTCCAAAGAACGTGAGTATATCGAAATGACTCGTTGAAATTGTAGCTTTGTCACAAAACCCCTGAAACAAATGTTAAAGACAAGCATTCTATGTTCGTGTTACAGAACAACATTACACCAACGTCCAGGCTTCCAAATTTATTCTGGAGTGTAAGGATAACCGCGTTTTAGCTCTGGCAAACATCTTCACAGTAAAAAAGCTGCAAGAAAGCAGGATAGCAGCATCATACTTCGCGGAGTTTACTTTTTGAACACAAATTCACGCATCATGGCCACTCATAATGTGAATTTCGCGGAATGTAAAAACATTTTTTGGGGGGCAAACTGGCCTGCCCCGAGTTCCAACAATTTCCTTTGAAGACCATGTGGCCGAGTCAAGAGCGCGCAAGTTGGCTTGGGCTTAGAAAGCCAGTAGAAATTTCCCCTTCCCCCATCACTGCTCCCCAAGAGAATTCTTGACGCTGTTGCGCGCAATTTTTCCTCAACGCGGTGCTACAACGTGGAGCCGCATCCTCAGAACATGACCACCGTCGGCAGGGACACCGCCGACACGACGGGGACCGCGGAAACGACGGGGATTACGGGAACCACGGGTTGGGCAACGACCACGGGCTGCACGACCTCCACGACCTCCACGACCGGCTCCACGACGACGGGCACGGCGACAGGCACCGCCGTGTACGTCACGTCCACCGGAATCACCAGGGTGCTGGACCTTCGATGAACAACTGGAGTCACTGTCTCCACGCTGCGCGACACAGTGACGTTGCACTGGCTGATGGACATGGCGGCCCCTACCGGAGAAAACTGGAGGTCAGTTTGGGCGGCTAAGGAGAAAGCCACAGTACGAAGAAATAAAAAAATGACGCTAATTCCTCGCTACAAGGCCATTTGAAGGGCATTCCGAAGGGCGTTGAACCAATCGTCTATCCAAAGAGAGAGAGCGAAAGCTCTTTATTAGAGGAAAGCAGAGAGGTCTGCCGGCATGTTAACGCCGACATGCTACTCTGCGGGGTACGGGAGGAGGGAAAAAAAGTTGCAATAGGAAGAAAGGGGGAAGAGAGAGAAGACAGGAGAAAATAAAAGAAGTGAAAAAAAAAAGGAGGAAGCGTGTGCGTTGGGGTCCGTCAGTGCGACACGTGAAAAGTCTATGGGCGGTTGTACAGTGCAAGAATGGTCTGGTCCTATATCAGCTCAGCGACGCCGATGTCATTGAGATATTCAAATAATGCTGTTAGCACTTTACGCTGAGCGGAGGGAGATGGCCATGGTCCCAGAAGTGCTTTTAAAGTCAAGGAACTGTGGTTGAGGCACTCGATCTTCTGTGCGAGGTTGTTTCTTGCTTGACGCCCCATTGTAAATACATAGGCAACACTTGTAAGTGAGCGTTCAATTGTCAAATCTGCCGTGTAGCACAGGCATAAGTCCCCGTAGGGCGTATTCACCACAATGCTCCAGAATGACCGATCGAAGTTACTGAGGGTGCAAATTCGACGAATGACGATGCTGAGCATTCAAGTTGAATGAAAAAATGGCTGCGGCTTGGCTCGGCTAGGCCGGTTATGCTAGGGAAACAGCCGAAGCACAGTTGGCGAATGGGTTGTGCTGCGGAGCCCAAGGACGCGGGTTTGATTCCCGTCCGCAGCGGCAGTTTTCTGATGGAGGCGAAGAGCGAAAACGCCCGTGTGTTCTTCGAGATTTCGGGGCAATATAAAGATCCCCAGGTGGAGGAAATCAATCCCGAGTCCGCTAATACGGCGCGGCTCATCGCCTGTGTAGCGTCGGCACGTTAAACCTCATATGCAATAATCAATCAAGTTTTCCAACCGAACGGCTAGTCGAACGTTCCGTACTGCGAGCACTCACTACCGCCGTTTCTTCAGTTTCCGAAGCCCTCATCGAAGCTAAAGGCGAGGCGTCCATCACAGCCTCTAAAGCTTGTCGCGGGCGTCTTTTTGCATCTTTCTCGCGGCGCTTAGCTCGCCGAAGTTCTCGTTCCTTACTCGTTCCCGCCTGCCACTTTGCGCACTCGTACATACGTTTCCGCTTTAACTCATTAGCAAGAGCGACGTCTCTAACATGGTCTGACGTAGCTTGCTGGTTTCGAAGCTGGTACCGCGCAGACAAGACAACTTCCTCATAGATGGTTCAACGTCGCCTTTACCTCCTTCACACCGCTGCTATAGTGCCTAGAATATACTAGACACTATACTGCCGCTGCACTCGCCCTCATCCTCCCTCACGTCCTCCTCCCTACCTCACTCTCCCTCATTCACGCAGTGGTGGTTTGAAGGATGGAGGTGGGGCGGCACTAAAGGATGATCAAATCTCCACGAACGGTGAAGCTCGCTAGACTGGGCCAATATTGCTTGCAATATCGCTATATGCTTTCGTAAAATTGTCCCTGCGCAAATGCCGCTCTATTGCGAAATCAATATTGCTTGCAATATCGCAATATTGCTTTCGCAATAAAGGGGCATTTGTGCAGGGACATTGCGCAATGCAAAACGCCCTTCACGCCTTGCGTGTTGTCCCCGCGTACATGCACTTTTTTAGTCAAATCATGTACTGGGCTTCGTCATTCGCCGAATTCGCACATCTTGGTATATCTTCAACTGGTCATTCTGGAGCGCTGTGGTGAAGACGACATACAGGGAACTTTAATAGCGAATGGGTGGGCGGTTATGAATCTTTAAGGGAGCCTGCAACACTTTCGATAAACGCTTCCACTCTTTCCTTTGCGTCTGGAAGCACCGGGAAAGCTATAGTTATGGCCAGCACGGAGCGGCGCTGCGTGATTTGCTCGTCGCACCAGACACGCCTTCTGTTTCTGCTTTTTGGGGGCTTTATTTTTAAGGATGCCATCGAATGCGTTCATTGCTGCAACTGAAGGAAAACTGGCCAACAGCCGCTACATGGCCTTAGTGACGTAATTCAAGCGGTCGAAGAACGCCAAGACCGGGAACGAAAGAAATATCTTTTGAGCGAGTTTACACGCTATCTGATGGGCGTAGAGCAGTAACTTTGGCTGAGGTGCTTTGCGACCCTCTAATATAAGTACTGGGTGTGTTGGGTGACTCTGTTCTGCAAGCATTTAAGATTTAAAAAAAAATGAGTTTTTCAAGTGTTGCAGGGTCCCTTTAATGCCGTCTCGAAAACAAAATACTCGATTCGTTAAAAAGGGTGCTTCGCCCCGAAATAATTAGACTTTTTATGGCAAACATTATGAAGATAATTAATATAATAAGGAAAACTGATGAGGCAGTGGTGACTGCCCATCCACTTTTCGGCAGTTTTTCAATGACGTCAAAGAATCTTGTTTGGGCGATCGTGCAAGAAACATGACTGGGAGCTCATAATGATGCCTCTAGTTGCGTTTGATCGTATCACTCGAATGCTAGCACGCAGTTAAACTACTGACAGCAGTGTTTTAGTGCTGACGCATAACACGCCACTCCTGCCCGCATTATGTCACTGTGGCGCGAAGCTTGAAAGTAAGTTTCTCATATTGCGCTTTTACGGTTAAAAACCATCTTTCGTACCTTGAATTAAACCTGGTGAGTTACGAAAGGCTGGCGCTTTCAAACTGAACAAAGTTGTGTTTTCTAAGTGGCCCCTTTTAAGGGGGTTCTCTTCAAATGCGATGTCGTACCAGCACAGTGACAACGCTATTGTGGGTGGGAATAGAGAACTATTTCGTGAGAGCATTCCAAGATACCTTCAAACGAAGCTCTTACAAGGCTCACAGTTTTGTGTGTGTGTGTGTGTGTGTGTATTTTAGAGGACACCAGGAGAACGAGTTAGAGTAATTCTGTCGCCTTTTTCAAATGTTGACGAGTGTTTTATGCTATATAAAAAATTGTGATTGTGAAGACAGAAAAAGAGGCAAAGAGAATAATTTCGCAATAATGTCGCAAATTAATACAATCGATGTGGACAATAATTACGTTTCGGCCAACGCCTTCGCGGAGCACCTCTCTACTACTGTCAGTTATAATCCCTGCAGAAGTGCACGTATCACCGCGACGAAGAGAACGCATCTGCCCGGCTACCGCTTCGATCCCTACCATTTACACCCGCCGTATAACAAAACGAAGCTATGCACGATCCCTGATGCGTACGCGACCGCATTATGATTGCTGTGCATTTCTAACCCCGTCTCCTGTCCACTCCCGTGATCCGCGAACGTAAGTCCCATATGGGACAGCGGTATGTCATTAGAGAGTTATAGCAGAGCTCGGAGAACCTGTCCCGGTACGGCGCCCGGTACACGGTATACCTCCGCATGCGCCCAGCCGGTATCTCCCACTCGGCGCAGGCGCAGTGGTGCCGGTCGGCCGCGGGTACCGTACCGGGGACGGTTCTCCGCTCTGCTATAACTCTCTATTGAAGCCTCTCAGTTTTCAACCTGCGCTTAAGTCTGTGTGTTGGGGCTTCCCCGTTCACGTTGCTCTGAGGCTGCCTTGCCTGTTCTATGGCGAAATCTTACCTTTTGCAGGTCGTCGAGCGTGCTCCGCGCTCCTCGTCAGCCCCGGCAAGAGAATGAAGATGGTGACGATGATGATAGTAAGCATAGCCAGCTTCGTTCTCCTCGCCCGGTTGGTGGGGAAAATTAGGTGATAGCTTGAAGGGACGATAAAGGGTGAAAACAAATTGGCCTGTACCGATGGATTACGGTGCTACGAGTGTAAATACTACCCTATTCTCGCAACAAGCAGTTGTTTAATAAGGCATAAAATGCCAGTGCGGTTTGGGGTACTACGTTTTCTGACGTCACAAAAGTTGTGAACAGTGAGAGCTCATTAGAGAAGCAGCTATAATTTTTTTCCTCAAATAAACAGTTCCTTAGTGGTTGAGCACGGGAAATAAACGTAAATCAAAACATTGCGTGAGCTGATCCAATTAAAAAAAACACAGACTACAGCGAAACTGGCTGCTTCCTTTATGCTTCAGGCTGCTTTATGCCTCAGAGTCGGCAATCATGCTTTCAGTTTTGTTTTGGAAGATCATTGGTGCGCAGTTAGCGAAGTCAATAACCCATCACTGTGAACGCCCGAGCATCTTCAAGCAATAGCCCAGGCAGAAAACGGCAAAGGGATGAAGACGCACTGCAAGTATTTAAGCGACCCGCCTGAGCTCCTAATCCGTTCTCCGCGCGCGGATGTTGCTATATCGGTAAGGTGTGCCCGCACCCCATTCTAACAACACAACACAACTTCACAGTCTGTCTTACCCATTGTGCAGTTCCGTTCGCCGGGAGCCGCTGTTGATAAACAATCCGTAAATCGCGCGTCGCGTAGCTTTGCGTCTGTTGTGTTTGGGCCCGGCGTACCTCGGCCACGAGGACTACGCCAGACGAGTGCCGGAAAACGAGTGTATATTAAGTGCAATGCACTTCTTAAGCGACCCTGAACCTGCGTCCACCGGCGATGTCCGCGCACGTGGAGATGGACGCGCGCAGCCTGGCCGCTGACATGGCACATACCCACGTGGGGGATTGGCCAGGAATCTCCTTGTTTTCCTTGGCAACGGGGGGAGATGGGCGCGCGCTGCCTGGCCGCTGACATGGCACATACCCACTTGGGGGATTGGCCAAGAATCGGGCGTGAGAAGGGCTAATGCACCTGCTTGAAGGAGTACTGACACGAAATTTCAAAGCTGAGATCCGCTCTAGCAATCAAGTACAACAACACAAATAGGTGTCTGTGAATAAATGCATCTTTCTTTCTTTGTAGTTGTGTGTGTGTGTGTGATCTCTCTTTCGCAAACATTACCGAACCGCGCAAATTCAACTCGTGCATTCGCACTTTCACATTCTTCCCCTCGGGGAAATGCGGGGAATTTTTTCTCCCTAGGTTGGTGTGAGAGAAGAGAATATGAGATGGACGTAATCGCTAGACGACGTGAGATGAAGGCGCCCGCCTGAGCAACGCCTAGCCCAGCGCTTATACTTTTACAAAAAGAAAGAAGACGTCGCGAATAGCAACAGTTAGGATCCTAGAAAAAGAAGAAACAGTGCATCGCACGGAGCTGACGTCGGCGCTGTCATGGCCATGGTCACCATTATATAAAGGCCGTGTCTAGAGTGCCGTCTGACGGTATTATAAACACTCCACTATATCGACGTTCACCGGTGTTTTCTAACAAAATTGCCGCGGCTGGCACTACATCGCTCTCATACACAAAGCAAGCAAACCTAACCTAAACATAGCATAGCATGACCTAACGCACAGAAGGAAAGCATTTAAAACATCCAAACTACCCTAAGCCATAAAAAGTATACTGTAAGGTAAGATAAAAAAAACAATTAAGGCAAAAGCCGGTCTCGAATCACTGTCTTCGGGATCAAGAAGCTAAGACGGATCCTCTACACTACAACTTTTTTTTTCTTTATTGCCCATCTCGGACAATGACAAAGAAAAAATCACCGTAATGCCGTTATGCCCCCCAGGGCCGGTGTTGTCATTTAAAATTCCCTAAGAGTAGTCAGGGGTTCAATTTTAGACAACCACTCTGGTGGAGAGTTCTTCGCTCTCTGAACTTCAACAAACTGTGACACACTTTTCCTAAAATACTGTCTCGTTGGTCGCGCGTCGACATCGCAATGCAGCCAAGCCATGCGAGAACGCCAAATGCTGTGCAGACCTAACAACATGACACTGTCAAATGGTACACCGTCCTCTCTATCAATGCACAAAAAACGAATACCGTGTGGGCTAAGTGGAAAATCTTTCTGGAGTGACCGTTGGAGGACATCGCAAAGGAACACTGCGGCCCAACAATGAAGAAAAACATGCTCTTTTATCAACGCGTTTTTCGATGCAATATCTGGCCAATGTAATTAGGAAAAAATTATATAAGGATTTATGTGACGTAGTCTTCCCAGTGCCACTGTATATAGCTCTGTACAGCAATGGTCCAGGACAAGATGTGTTAAAAAGAGTCAAGTGAATGGAAGTGTCACCTGGGGCAAAGGCTTTCTTTTTTAAATTGCACACGGGTACACTTTCAGCCGCTACTTGGATGAATGAGAGGGGGCTCTCGGTTCCATGGGGAACCGACTGCCCCATTGGCAAACAACCCGAAACTCTACACTACAACGACAGACGCTTGGGCCGGTGCTAGCTTAGTTTTAAATATTCGAATGTCGTCGGACGGCACTAGCCATGCCTGCAGCCATCAGCTAGAGTGCCGTCGGACGGCAGTCTAGACACTGGGTTATATGCAACGCATGATTGTCAACCGTCATTCGCGTCATTTCTCCTGCTGCCACGTAACATGTTTGGTGAAGGTCACAGTTGTCATCCCCATCCTGGTCCACCAGCTTCACCATGTCTTGCGTCGCCTGTACATCGTCCCAAGCCTCCTGGATTGCGTCGGCCTGCCTCAGCCCCGGTGATCCATGAACGCGCCCATCCCCAGCCCTGTGCCCCAACCAATGACCTGCAAAGACCAGCCGATGTGACCAGCCGGGACGTGACCGGACGAGACGCCGCTCCCCTGCCCACATCCCCGGCGCGTATCCAGTGGCTTTGAACGTTTTTTCGTGGCGTCGACGGCATCGCTGTTCCGGGCCAGTCTTCAGCCTGCCAGTCATCGTCATCGGTGGTGGGAAGGACTTCACTGTCGCTTATCTCATCTGATCTCCACCTCACTCGTTCATTGCATAATGCATCGATCGAGACAGGGCTCGGGGGCTGTATTACCAGAAGAAGAAGATGTCGCGCATAGCAACACTTAAGATGGGTATGTGCCATATCTAAAGACGCAGCAACAACAACAACAACAATGACAACAACAACAACAACAACAACAACACTTAGGATCCTAAAGTAAGAAAAGGCAGTATTTTGACGTCCTCGCGAATTTCAGTAATTGAGTTAGCCCTGGCCAATTTCCCCTTGTGGGTACGTGCCAAAAACTTTGGGGGTATCATCATCGTCATCATCAGCTCACGTCGGTGCTGTCATGGCCGTGGCCCCACCATTATGTAAATACAACGCTTCATTATCAACAATCGTTCGCTTTATGTCTTCTGCCGCCACGTAACAATAGGTTGGCCTAGCCGGGCAGCCGCGTTTGTCCGATATATGAAACGGCGCTTGTCGCTCCTGAAGGGGGCTTCGCTGGCGGTCGACTTGATGGAGTCTGGGTGTCCGGTGAAGGCGGGCACACCGGGTGCTCGGGCGATTAAAAGGATTTCTGGTTCCGTGTCCGAGTCCAAGCCAGCCACCTCGGCCACAGAAACGTTCTGGGTGGTCTGCCGTCGCCTCGAGACGTAAAAGCTGCCGTTGCCAGCGTGAGAGCGCCTAGCGCCAACCGTGTACACTATTCCCACACCGGTGCCTCGCTCCTACATTGGATATGTCACGAAAAAGTGAAAGGGAAACGGGAGAGAGAAATGCCAGCTTTATTTACTTATTTCTCCTCAGCAAATAACGCATCGTCGCTCGTCGAACGAAAGCTGAGAGTGCTCCGAAATGTAGGATATTTCAGTTAAAACAAAATATCATTCAGCCTTAGTGTCCCTTTAAACAATTTATTCTTAGCCTGGGCAGCAGCAGTATCAGAAGCTTGTTTATGTCCACAGCAGTACCCGCCCCAATATACTTCCACATGCTCTTTAATGCACCATCCCAATCATTGTTCGAAGCCACCTCAGCTTTTTTTCCTATCTAACGCAACCACAAGAAATCTTCTTGAACAAGATCTTCACCAACACCTGTATTGCGCCAGGGACTATTAGAAAATGGTATTGAAGCTTGCAACAACAACAAAGCCCGAATTTTTTTGTCATCACTCCATCGATTTTTCTGCTTTCTCCTTCTGCTCGGGCCAGCAACTTTCAAACTTTTTCTACCGCGTCCATGCACATACCTGAGCCCCGGCGCTCATAGGATGGAAACGAGAAGCCACAGTCTTGTCCCTATTTTGTAAAAAAAAAAAACACTTCTTTTGTTCATGAGAACTTCCTAAGTTACACACACATGCACCGCAGACAAAATTGATAGAGTGAGCTGGTAACAACTCTTTGTTGTAATATAATTCATTTACTTTTATTTGTAGTCATCATTTCATTGCTTTCTACTCTCGTTTTTTGTCCCAGGGGGCTGAGGGCATTTTTACCGCTGCCTTTCTCCAACCGAACTGGCAAGCTGCTGCCAACGTTTATTGGCGACATGGTGAAGTTGGGTGTCCTTTGGAAGCGACGGCTTGTCATTTCCTCTACTGGTGGGAAACCCGCCGTACAACGCCGTGAGAAACGATTCGATGGCTTTGAACACACGCAAAACCGTCACCTCATTTACTCGCCTCATTGCATATACTCGCAACCCTCGCTTCAACTGGTATACCAGTTTTGCATGAAGGGAACAACCGAACACGTGCACGTTTTCGTAGACATGACCAAAGTTGAGACAACTTCCCCGTAAACTTCATGTTGCTTACGCGAGCACAGTTACCTCAAACGTCACGTGCTGAATAAACTTACCTTTATGTCTTGTAACAAAACACGACCGGGTCGCGTATCTGTGTTTCCTAGTCAGTACGGCCAGTCGTCACCTGAGCTTGCTTATGGGGGTTATATCACAGAATAAACGCATCTAAAGCATACAAAACCACCCGAAATAAAATAAATAACTGCCAAAATGGGCCTGCAATGGTTGAAAACCACGGTGTAGAAAAATATTCAACGAAAATGGCCGAAACTGACCAAAAAGGGGAAAACCCGCTAAAAAGTACAAGAAGCAGTAGCTGAAACTGACCAAAAGGCAAGAAAAATACCCCAAATCCTACTTATAATGCATAAAGATGTCATAAGTAGATTATTGACGTGACAACAAACAATATTCACATATGACAAACCCTTGAAATTGAAAAAAAAATCGGTAAAGGGATTTGAACCGGGGTTAAAATGTTCGCTTCGCAGGAGCGGAACTACTAAACTACGATACCGAACGGTTGTGAGCGATTAAATTGAGGGCCGCAGGCACGTGGACATAGCTTCAAACATGCTTCTAGATGGCACCATGCGTCGCTTGGCTGTGCTTAGGAAACGCCTTTACGCGACCGTGTCTCAGGACGCCATGTTTATTCTCTGCAGAAACGAGCCCCGTGCTTCTTCCTTCTCTTCCAAATGGCCGCCGCACTCTTCGCTTTGCTGGTTAGATTGGCCGCTGAACACACTTGCCGCTTTTCGTTGGCAAAGCACCGCGCCTTTACACTCGACCATGTCTACGTGAAAAAATTCGCTCCGTAGCAATACCAAGTTTCAGCGGCGCTACAGCCTTCTTCGTTGATAAAATACGCTGCCATTTTTCTGTGGCTCAGCGTCACACCACACACATATTCATGGAGAGGTCACGTACCCTGCTTTGTTTGAGCCTAACTTCAAATTGTTCTTTAAAAGTCCTACATGCGAAACAGTCTTGTTGAACTCGTGTTGAACATATTAGCCCGTTTCACTAAAAAACACGGTCTTCACGATACGATACGATAGTTACGAAAGTGAGTGCGCGGTCGGAAATTTTTATTTTTTTCCAGTGCCCCAACGACGAGGAAAGCACAGCCCGGGCAAAATGTCGCAGATGCAGTAATTACAAACCCATTTAGTCTACGGGCGTGTTAATTTCGTCGAAAAGTACGGAGAAAGAACAAAGCATAAATGCTTGAGAAGTATGCAGTTCCGATGGCAACACACTCTAGGTTAGTTGGTGGTGATCATGTCCGGGGGGAAGTGTCCCGTGTCGCCGAGTGCGTGCAGAGAGACCCGACCCGAGGGCAGGATGCACACAACAGTTATGCTGCCGTGGGTGATCAGCAGGCGAGACCAGGCCTCGGGAGGAAGTTGCAGAGCCCTGTGCGAAAAACGTTGACAGGGTATCAGCTCACTTTGCTGCAAATGTCGTCGAAAGACGGTAGTCGTCTTCCGCCCCTGTCACGTAAATACCTCTCTTCTCTTTCCTCAAGCTCACCCGCCACCATCTCCCCTAGCGTTACTAAATAAGCTACGCTCAAAAGTAGCGTCACTCGAAGCTTCTGGGGCTATTTTGTTTCTGGCTTGCAGTGTTGCCATCTCTCCCAATGAAACCGCCGCCGGTTGTGACGGGCAGAGTGTGACCGGCCGCTCACGCGGCCCCGCAGCAGAGAGAGAGAGAGAGAGAGAGAGAGAGAGAGGAGAGGAGAGGAGAGGAGAGGAGAGGAGAGGAGAGGCCGCGCAGCAGAGAGAGAGAGAGAGAGAGAGAAAGAGAGGAGAGGCGCGCAGAAACAAAATGGCTGCGCCCATATGTAAACAAATATCACGTGGTGCCGACCGACCAATGAAAATCCTGAGGGCACATAACAATGAGAGGAAAGAGTGCCAATACTCTAAAAGCCTTTATTTAGTGACGCTACTCTTCCCCTCTCGTCTCGCTCCTCCGACGATAAACACGATGGAGGTTTGCTGAATTCAATTTTACCGCGTTTCACTGTTCGCGCCATCTACTGAAACCTTCCGTTACTGATGGACCTCTTGGAATCTCGCCAGAAGGGCTAGAAGGGCGAAAACATTTTTAAAGCGTATTTTTTTATTTGTTATCGTTAAAATCATGCAACCACGAAGTTTTAATCAAAAAGACATTGCAAGTGTCACTTATGCATTGACGTTTTGCCTCAAATATGCCTAATTTATTATTTTTGCTTAGCAATGTTAACAAGTATGAGCACCGGCACCACATATAGTAGTGTGGAACTGTTTTGTTCTATGTAAACGTCTTGTTCAAAAATTCTTTTAACTCTTGGGTGGGCGGCTGACTCGAGGGACGGACAGACAGACAGACAGACAGACAGACAGAGGGATGGACGGGCGGACGAATTGAAATTTTCGTGTTTAAGTAGCCTATGAAAGACTTGTCTTTAAAAGAAAGAGAGGGGACCGCGTAAGGAGTATTTTTAGTACATTCTTTTCATGCTTCGTATTGTGTGTGTGTGCGTGCGTGTGGGTGCGCGTGTGTGTGTGTTTGTCTGTGTGGGTGTGTGTGAGAGATAGAGGGAGAGATGGGTAGGGAGGGACATTATTTCTAACATTTGGACATCAGGGTATGTCCTTCTGTGTGTGTTACCTTCTCTCGCCCGGTCGTAGTGCGCAGTTGCAGTCACGAGCTAGGCGGGCTTTCTACCGGACGCCAAAGTTTTGGGGATCGCTGTTTTCACGCGAGCTCTTTATGCTACCTTTCCCTCATGGCCTCTGTTACGTAACGCGTCCTGCGCACGCTCCACGGGAGCATACCCATGTACCCGCGACGGGCTCGGTCTGTCCTGGAGAGAAGTGCCTACACATGTAACCGGTTGGCGAAGTCGTGCGGGACGACTGTGGACAGCAGGAGGGGACGGTCTTTTCGCGAGGTCCTGCCTGCCACACCACCCCGATGTGGAAATCACGTGCGCAGGTGCAGCGCCCTGTGGGCCCCCGAATCCTTTTGGTGAGTCGAATGATGTAAATTTATGAAGAGCTGTTTATTGCCTTGCTACAATGTTATGGCTATGAACGGTTATTAGTTTATATGAAGTAACTTTACGAAAGTGCAATAAATGCTGCCGGTGATGTTAACCTTATCGCCTCCCGCCTTCCTTGTAGGTCTCCGGGAACAACGAACCCGCCGCACTCAGCGCTCGCACGGCATGTCTGCTGAAAGCGAATGGCTGCGGACATAGGACCCCATAGGACCCCTGTGGACCCCCACTAAGCATCTGTGGGCACCTGCTGGACACTCACTTCACTTTTCGGTATTGTGAAATCAGGCGCACTCACCGGCATACCCAGTAGCGGATGACGTTGGCATGACACACAATGATCTCGTGAGAGTCGACCTGCTGACCAGGATCCGCGCGGTAGAAGTATTTGCGGAATCCGGCTTCTATTCTGGCACCGTCTTCGAAGAACTGGCAAGAGAGCGGCGTCCGTAGTCAGTTCCAGGTTCCGTTCAAGTGATTGTTATAAATGCTGCGAGCTGCCATAAATTAAGACAGGGTTCCCGCGAGGGGAGGTGGGCGTAATTTTTTGTTTCACTATCATTATCATCAGGTGTGTCCTCCCGTTGTGTAAAGTTGGCTTTCCTGCAGTGCGTCTTGATTACGGCACCGCGATCAGTGCGACCAAGATAGCTTCGCTTTAATAACGTTTCGTGGATTTGTACGCTAGTGAAACAACGCCCACTTTTTATGGGTGAAGTGTAGAGCTTCTATTTGACTCCAATTTATGAGATTTGGACGTTTCTTTTCTGCTGTCTTGTTTCGCCCGAATAAACGATTCCGGATGGACCGAAGATTCGTTAATACTAACCGACCTATGTGTTCCCAAGGTTAATGATCAGATTAGCATCGCTGAGGGGACTGTACCACACAGGGCATGCGAATATGCGCCCAAAATGCGTTCAAACAAAGCACATCCCTTTTTTTTAATTCTAAAGCCTTCAATGGCCCACTGAGAACAGCAAAGCCGCCGTCCACCGTATGTACCAGAGAAACGGCCCCTAAAATGCGCGCAGAAAACAAAAGTAAATTAATTAAGTATAAAAAGAGAGGCGGGATGTTCCAATAAAATCGGAACTTCAACGGGACTGAGGCATACCATTTTCGAATGCTTGCTAGCTGAGTTTTGTGTCCTTCAAAAGCACATTACTTCAGTAATTCCCGCATGAATTATACTACGTTGACATGTCTTTGACGCATAGTTCGCTTCATAAAAAGCGCTTCGACAAGCTCCACAAAGAAAGCGATGGCTCCACCAATCCCATTTTACCATGCATTCGTGATGTCAGTAACTGTAGTGCAAATAGTGTACGGGAGTCGATACCTGTTTTCACGCTTTCGGAATTTTATGAGTTAATAGGCAAGTGATACTGTTGCGAGTGGTACATTAGTATTCACGCTACTCTAATCTACCGATACATGCCAACTTTCGTTCACACTTTAGTGTAAGCTTGAGTGCCATGATAACTTGGTATAAAACTTTGGCCAAAATGAGCATACTGATACGCTATATATTAGCATGCCTAATGTACTCTATACTTGAACGAAATCAGTCGCTGCAATCGGAAGCCGTCATGGGCGCCGCTGTAGCATCTAGCGAAGTTCCTCTCCTACTTGGCTTGGCTAACCAAATGGCTTCTTTTTGTCTTAAATCCAAAATAAAAAAAGGGGTCACATTTTTTTTGTTCCTTTCGCATGAAGTTTCTGTAGAATTCCTGACCAATAATTCTTTCGGAGATCCACTATTCTATTATAAAAGATCCTTGAATCATTCAACAATAATGTGTTTTTGCAGCCACAGAAAACTCTTCAGTCTGCTTACGAGCCATGCCAAGGACAAGTGGAACGTTCGCACCCGGCACATGACAGAACGCTCGCTGAAGCGCGGATCGCCAAGACACAAGCCCCAGATTTCTTTCAGGCATGCAGTAGTAAGAAACTCTGTGACTGTCAGGAGCCTCAAGATAGAAAAATGCTAGCGCATATGAAAGTGACTCCTTGCGTTGACCAGGACCTCTTGCAACTACCTGGGCGTCCGGCCTCCAGCTGTCAAGAGCGGGATCCGGCCGTACGGGTGCCCCTTCCCGGACCAGCTGGCACGGCAGCAGCTTGACAGGTTGCAGGTGCTTGTGGATCAGCTGCGCTGTTTCGACGGCCCTCGGCATGGTAGAGTGGACCAGCAGCGTGAAAGGGACGCCCAGGTGCTTCAGCCGCTGCCCCGTCAGGTCCGCCTGCTTGCACCCTGCGTCGTGACGCATAGACAAAGACGGATGATTAGGTGGCTGCAAAGATTTAGTAATCTGTTGCGAGTGAGGCCAGTCTGCGGACCGGTGACGATGAAAAGAACGTTTATTCTTGGCTGCATCCTAACGAACGAGGCCCCAGGCCTTTTGTCGTCCGGACGAAAGTTCCGTGGACAGCCGTTCTTTACCGCTGCCGAGAGACGACTCTCCCGTTTCTCTCTCTTCCGGAGGTCCCGAGTCGCGCGCACCGCCACGGCCGCGCGGTTCTTAGAAGCCGGCCTTCGGTCTCCCCCCGCCCCCCCCCCCCCTTCCCCCGGTTACGCTGGGGCGCACACGTGTTCCTATTTTACCGACCGGACATACACTTGTCTCTGTTCGGCCTTGGCTCCCCTCCCAATGTCTTTCCGAAGCGACAGGGATGCGCAGGCGCGCCGCAGTTAATGGCCGCACAGGTCCCCCAGAGTCCCGCACGCAACAACTCTTGCACAAAGGTGCTTCTACGCTTGTCCAATCAACGCTTTCGGCTGGGTACCATGGCTGCACTGAAAAGCTTCCTTGTGCGTCCCGATATGCCCTGCTCGGTCTCCGAAAGTGAGCGTCCACAAGAAAATCTATCTCCAGCCATAAGAAGGCGAATAATAAACGTGATCCCATATGAATCCAACACATCATCGCTACAGAAAAGCAGCCATGCAGCACGGGTGCTACACCCACAGTACGGCGAGCCCGAAGGAGTGTTACACACCGATTCTGCAGACTACACCAGCAAAAGAGCGATAATATATATGGCTTTCATGGATAACAAGGAGACACATCACGAGCGCGACACCGACAAGGGCCGCCATTGCACAAACGGATAAAATGGCCATTGCATTAGTCATCACTTGACCCCATGCAGACACAGACGTTGTAAAACTCTCAGCGGTACTGCCGTAATTGATGACCGGAGGAATTCCCACTGGAAATGGCTCTCATAATTCAAGAGCCCAAGGAAAGTAGCAGAAAAAGTGTGCGGACCTCCGGCCACATGGTAGTTTCCTGAAATGCAGCCGCCCGTCAGTTGGCCAGGGAACTGAGTGGCACGGCAGACGGCAATGCGAGCCATGGTCCGCGCAACCGATAGCGCATGTCCAAGGAGTTTTAAAACACTGTGAGTCAGAATGTAAGTTTCACACTCCCTCGCCTTAGTCGCGGGCAAGACACTCCCCCAATCTGCCACCACTGCGAGTCGACGGGCCCTCTGATGCCACACGTGGGGAAAGTACTGTCCAGCTCCGTTCTCAAAGCTTTACTGGCATCCGCTGGCGAAAGAGGAAGGAGGAGGAATAAACGCCCCTATGAATCAGTTAGCCTTGGGGAATAAGAGTCCTTATTCCAGGGCCCCTTGAGACCTCTCTCTTTCTCGCTCACTTTCGTTCTCTCTTACCCCCTCCCCTCTCACCCCCTCTCTCTCTCTCTCTCTCTCTCTCTCTCTCTCTCTCTCTCTCTCCCTCTCTCTCTCTTTCTGGTGCGCATAATATGCTTGGTATTCGGTTCTACTTGCTAATGGCGGAATTTTACCCTCGTCAGCAAGGAATTAGCAAAAATACTTCAAGAGAAGGAAAGGGCTAACATAATCAGCCTTTTTAGGGCGCCTTCCGGTAGCCTAGAAGACACAGCTTCCGGAGTTTTAGAAGTGGACTCTTACCAAGTTCGGTAAGGGTCAGGTCCTTCTCACTGGCCCCCTGCATGTTGTACTGCCCATGCCGAATCAGGTAGAGGAACCTCGATGCCGAGGGTTTCGCCATCGCCACGTCGTCGTGGTGACGGCGCTTCTCTTCTTCCGACGAGTCCTTCTGGGGTACTGTGCATGACTTGGGGTCTCTCCTGCGAGTGGATGAAGATCAGCTTTTAGCTTTTTTACTTCATGAAACCCATTATGTCTCGCCAGCCAAATGTGCTAGCTCCATGTGGCTGCCGGGCACGTTGCTTTTAAGCAAGCAGACAACCAACGCCACATGAAAGGAGCAAACGAGTGAATGTAGCTGGGGCTCTGCAGGAGTGTGCTGGTTATCGACACAGCAACCGTGCGTGGGAAAGGAAGTGCGTGGCTGCGCGTACCGAGGTAGAATAAATTTCGATTGGCTAAAATTATGCGCATTATTACAAGGGGGCCCAGCGGAAAAACAACTCGCCAACCGCAATTCAGCGGAGGCCAAGTGTACCACTGTGAGCTCCGGAATGACCAACTCGACAAGTACTGGCGTTTCCGGCAGTAACATTAAAAAATCATGCACCCCTCCGTCAAACGACGCTGATTGAACGGGAAGCTTTCTCGTGACGGATTCTTTGGATGTCGTCTAATTTTTGCAAACCGCTTCGACCATGTCTGAATGGAGCAATCGGATAGACGCCGGCTTCGTAACTCGAGGTGCCCGGGATCGATTCCGGCTACGGGAAGCGTTTTTTAGGAGAAAAGCCTATTAGGGGCTCGGGCTGTCAGCGTCTCCTATAGTCGTCGTCCTTTCATGTAGTCACACTACTAAAACACCGGGACACTCGTTTTCTGACGCCTCGCGCTATAACGCTTCGTGCTTCAGAGACACGAGGCTTTTACAGCAAAGCCGTATACCTCTACTACCAACGGTTCATTCTCGGTGGGCAAAAACGCCAAGGTACCAAGAATACACTTATGTACTGCATGCTTCGCCCCTCCCCAGGATTTACGCTAGCGGATATGGCCCGGGATTTTCGTCTTTCACGTCGGAGTTTTCGCGTCACAGACGGGATCAGTGAAAACACTAAAACTAAAGCTTCGCTTTATTATCCAAGCTCCGCACCTTGCGCGACCGTCTCCGCAGTTACTGCCACAAATGGCACTTAAAGCGACAAACTCCTCACCATCACGCGCTAGGAGGAGGGCCGCGAATTCTTTCACGGCACATGGGCGCTTGAAAGTTGTGGAGAATATTTCCAATTCCATGACCATCCTAATTCCAAAGCTAGGAGAAGATACCATTAAATACGACAATCTACGTCCGATCGCCCTCGTATCCGTCGTCTGTGAGAAGGTCGAATAGACAGTTTGCACGGACGTCGCAGTAGCTGTTATGTTGACGCGCGCGTGCATATTGGAAGCATCCGAACTCGTCCACCCCTTTAATCTCCAACAGCGCTGAGGAATTAGGCTGAGAGCAGTGCACCAGAAAATGTGGTGGGGACGTTGTGTGGGGACATGCCGCGACCACGCTGGGATATTAAAGGGATTCTGCAACACTTCCGGTAAACGCTTTCACTCTTTTCTTCGCGTCTGAAAGCCAGCGGGTAAAGAACGTCAAGACCGGGAAAGAAAGAAAATTCTTTTGAGCAACTTTCTAAGTTATCCGATGGGCATTGAGCAGTAATTTTTGACAGAGGTTGACTACGTTCTGCAAGCATTTAAGATTTCAAAAGAAGTTGAAAAAAGTGTTACAGGGTCCCTTTAAGTTGGCGGATGAGCCCCATTCTAAAACACGAATCAGACTGGTTTCCGTAAAAGCTAAACACCTCCTAATGTCTTGTCTTTGTCTAGAGGATAATAAAAACGACTCCCCGGAGAAACCCCACGTCACGATTGTGCTGAACCCGTAGCGCCTTATGCACCATCGCCCAGCAGGCAGTGTTGTAAACCCTGGCGGAGACATATCTCGGCTAACGGCCCGTGAACAACTTCCTTGCGAATCCGACCTCCTAAATCGGCTGCGGCAATTTTGAACTTCGCTCAAGACAACAAAACGTGCTACTGCAAAAGGCAATCATCCTGCCCATTCTCTTCAGCGTTGTCCTGAACAAGCTCGCGCGTGGCGTAACAGGGGTCGGCGTCATCCACGTCACAGAATATATAAATGACACGGTAAGAAGCGAAGGAATGTACGACCACTCAGTTTTCACTCAGAAGCAATTCGCATTTTCACCGTAGCGGCGTACAGCTATCGGTAGCTATGAAAAAGGCTCGATCAAAGCAACAACGACTGAAATTTCCGAGATCTGCAACATTAATGGTTAGCTTTTCCAACTCGCCCCTAACAGCCGTGTCTAGTCCAGCTTCTATCTCCATCGTCGAATGCGATGCTAGAGAGCTTCCCGTCCATAGCTTCATCCACCATATTTCGCACAGCTTGAGAGGGGCTTCGCAAACCTAATGTATCGTCCGGAAGCTTATGCAGGATCTCCTCGTGTACAAAGTCAATTGTGGGACCCTCGCATATCAGCGTGCCAAAACATCGCGTGTACCAGCTGGTTGCCTTTATCGGGTGGCCTGCCCAGTCATGAGGAGCCGTTATCAGACAATGGTAGAGGAGCTGTTCTGGTAGGCACAGCTTTCCACGCTTGAAGTTCCCATTGTGGTCCCCTAGAGAAAAGCCCAGAACCGCTGTGAATGGACACCTCAGGCCCGTGCTATATCGTCTGGCATGACGATACCCCTACTCCGCCAGATCCCAAACCCAGGACCATGCACGGTCTCTCGGGAACTGACTTCCTGGTCACTGATCATTACTCCTTGGCTCAGAAGGCCTACACATCCTGCCCCCCCCCCCCCCTCTTCCCAGCACTTTTATTCCTTGCAGCGGCTGCCGTTAGTAACAAGAACGGGAACACCAAAAGTGGGTCTTCAAAATAGTTGATGCCCCGAACTGCGCAGGACTAAAACCCTGTGCAGATGCAAGGGTGTCCCTTCTTCCCCTCTTCTTCTTGGTATTTTCTTTCTCCGATGTGTTTTGCCTCTGCAGGGTTTCGTTCTCTTGTGCAGACAGAGGATTTTCTAGCCTGGCCAAACTTTCTGCTTTTCTCTTGCATTCCCCAAGTGAGTACAGACCTGGGAAACGCCAGCCCCACATCAGAAGGATGTGTGGTCAGGCGGTCTCGGAATAAACGGTCCAGGAACAAATGGTCCCGGAACTAATGGTTCCGGAACAAATGGTCCCGGAACAAATGGTCCCGGAACAAATGGTCCTCGAACTAGTGGTCCCGGAACAAATGGTCCCAACTTCAAACTAGGAAGAAGTGGTCCCACCACTACTGCACCTATGCATGAGCGCCTGTATGAGGGAAGGAAGGGCTTCAGTGTATTTATGTTTATATGTCTGTATTTGTGCACAAGGTATCTTGCATCTGTTGATATATATTTGCTAATGCTGAATTTAATTGAATGAATGAAACCCGTGGTCAGGGCAAACTTTCTGCGGCTGCCAAAGCTTCGCCATCACGAGGCTCGCACGGCCTGGTATTTGTGATTTATTTTTGGATACTGCAGTTGATTACACGAAAACTTGCGAAGGGTCACTAAGAATATTCTTACAGGATGAGAACCTGAAGCCGTTTCTTTTCTTTATGTTCGTCAACGAGTCTCCTGCTGATGCCGGTTCTAAGCTTACAACCGCGGCATCAGACTCTCTTGTAGAATCAGCGCCCATGCTACTGCTGGCACACTGTCTTCACTGAAGCTGAAGGTTAATTGAGTTTCAGATGTGCGCGCTTTCATATGTTTCTTTTCTGATTCCCGCGAGACTGAACGCGTCCCAGCCAATAGGCGCGCTCCTGTATTTCGCATGCACGAGCTGCGGAAAGCGTCCAGCGGGAATTGCAGTCAGCTTATGGCAGTCAGCTTATGAGAATTCCAGGCATCGCTTTTGAGGGCGCCTTTTCCTGACGCCAGCCAGGTGCGCCTTTTCGACAACCCAGTTAAGGAACGCGCTTTCGCGGTAATAGCGCACATCAACATACAGCCTTGCGTGCAAAACAACGGGCCCTATCCCACATCTCTAAAGTTCTGTATGATGTGCGTATGCAAAAGCAAAAGACACGCGAGCCTCTATAGGTACAAGCTAGTTACGATCCGCCGTAGAACATGATAATTACCCGTCGCGGTGGCTCTGTGGCTAAGGCGTTGTGCTGCTGAGCCCAAAGACCCGGGTTCGATTCCCAGCGTGGCAGACGTTTTCTAATGGAGGCGAAAAGCGAAAACGCCCATGTGTTCGAGATTTTAGCGGACGTTAATGATCCCCAGGTGGTCAAAATTAATCCGGAGCCTTCCACTACGGCGCTTTTCATCGTCCGTGTAGCGTCGGCGTGTTAAACGTCATGATCAATCAATCAAGAACGTGAAAATTAAACTAAGGCCCGATAATAATTCACTGCCACAGGTTTCGTCACTACATGCCTACCTGTCCCAGTTATCGTCCCACCGGCAGGTGGGCTTGGAGTTCGTAGTCCACGAAGCTTTCACCAGAAATTTTTTCGGTCGTTCGCTGCAGGCCACGAAAGCCGCTGCGCTGCAACCGACAATGGCAACCCCCGTGACGACGCGCCGGAACATTTCCACACTAGATCTCGTTCTTTCTTCTCTTCTTCTTGCTCCCGGTAGCGTGATTCCAAACGCTTCGCTGCACAGAGCACCCACGTGACACGTGTGATGTCACTGCGCGCGCTATTCTTTTGAGCGCCTGCTGAAGGGATCCTGCCGTTCTGGCTCTGTAGGCTTGACGTAGAGCACTGAGTATTGGCGCCGGCGGCTTCGGTTCGAGCCCCAGCAAGTTGATCTGTTTCTTTTTTTTTTTTCATTGCCTATTTTATTTCTACATTTTATTTTTTTCTTCTAAACTAAAATCTACGGGTCGTTTTTGTTAATAATGGTGATTTGGTACGTTTTAGGTCGCTTTAGGCTTGGGGCGCAGCCAATAAACACGTTGAATTACGGTTCTCCATCGCGCGAACGGACATATCACGTGGGTGCTCTGTGCAGCGAAGCGTTTGGAAATACGCCTCCCGGTAGGCGAACACGGTTGGGATTTTGGTGATGACGACGATAGGTATTCTGATGATGAAAGTTATAGGAATTCTTATCATTCTTATGAAGCTGTCTTCCGCTGGTGGTCGAATTGGTAAACTTTCCAATTTAACAGTTGATGTATATGCGGATTCAAAAGAAATTTGTAAAATTCAGATTTATTCCCTGGTGTTCTACAAAACTCGAATGTGCTTTTAAACTGAGAAAGGCCATTCTCACAACCACAGAATGAAACTGGAAACTTGGGCAGCGCTTAGGAGGATCCAAGAGGGAGGGGGGGGGGGGCTTAACTACTCCGTGAATCACCAAAGGTCTCCCTTCCGAGATTGTTTTGCAAACCCCGGTTGCCCAGTTGGTTTACCGCTGCGATGCAACAGCCGACATACGCCACTTGCTGCGGTCTTGCCTCACCTTGCGTCCGACGAGACTGCGACATCTTGCGGCGACGGGCCTCCCCGTAGACGATGGCCCCACCATCATCCCTCCTAGACTGCATCCGCGAAGCAAAAATTTTCATGTTCATCTTATCAACGTTTCTCATCACCAACTAATACCCCTTGTCTATGCCCTGTGGCAAAATAAACGCACCTAAAAAAAGCTGGGGCAGAAACTGGGAACCACCAAAACAAGAATGGTAACCACATCCCCTTCCCACCCCTGAGCTGTGGGAGAACCTGGTGACCAGTGCTCACCTCATGGATTCCCAGACTAGGGAACTACTCCTACTTCAGAAAGCTCAAATATGTTTTTTTTTTCCTCTCTAAGAGTCTGCTAATGCGTTTGGGGAACAGCTCAGTCCAGTATTTTCGAAGGGCGAAATCTATCCCTCGTCTAACTCCTCGAACGTGCCGTTTAAATATTGCGTTCCGAAACGATTTTTGGCGACGCCTGCAAAGCTCTCATACGTTTCAAGCCGTCGATTTGTTGCGTCCCCAGCAGCAGGTAGACTTCGTGTCTCGTGCAAGAGCGGCTGCTACGGCTTGTGGCTCTCCGGGCTAAGAATGTCACTTACGGTTGCAACACAATATTTCGCTCCTATAAACGTTAACGAACAACTGGCGGTATTCCACACACAATACTGAAGGATCACAAGGATCCATTTGTTTGTTTCTTTATTTGCTTGCTTTCTTGTCTGTCTGTCTGTCTGTCTGTCTGTCTGTCTGTCTGTCTGTCTGTCTGTCTGTCTGTCTGTCTGTCTGTCTGTCTGTCTGTCTGTCTGTCTGTTTTTTACCCAATACCCTAACCCAAATTTCTCTCCCCAACCATTCCTTTTCTTTTCCTGCGATACTTTTGTGGTGCAGGCTAGGAACCTCTTTCCATCTCACACTCTGCCTGTCTGTCTGTCTGTTGTCTGTCTGTCTGTCTGTCCGTCCGCCCGTCCGTCCATCTGTCTGTCTGTCTGTCTGTCTGTCTGTCTGTCTGTCTCTTGTGGAGTTGACTAGCAAGATGACGGCGACCTCGGGAAACATTCTATATCCTGGGCAAGGGCTCTGTATCTAGGCGTCCTGTTATTTCTCCTGCTTCTACAGCTCTACCTATTGCCTCTGGTGTGACGCTGCAGCACCTCGATCTGTCGATCGTTCGCTGTGGAGGCCGGGAGTACATCATTTCAGTATTCCCCCAGATGTGTATGACGGCGCACCTATGATGTGGTACCCTCGTATGTACTCCGAGCTGCGAAGAAATCTTCCGGCCGCAACAACTCGCACACGCCTTGCGGTACACATGGTCCTTAAAGAAACGAGGGCGCACGCAATAAAGAATTGAGTTCCCAGGGCACCCAGGGCTGCTTCGGCGTAATGGCTGGACCCCGGCTTGTTTTTCACCAACATCGGCCAAGGTCACCCGGAACGACCCGTTATACTCAGTTTTTTGTGAGACTAACCCACCGCGGAGGCTCAGTGGCTGAAGCGTTGTCCTGCTGAGCAGTGAACACAAGGTCACGGTTTCTAGTCCCGGCGAGAGCGGCCGGAGTCTGTAAGAGTAGAAATAACGATGTGCGTGCGTCGAGATTTCGGTGCATGCTAAATGTCAACAGGTGGTCTACATTAACCCAAAGCCCTCCATGACGTGATACATCATAGCCAAGGGGCAGCTTGGGTGCGCAAAACCCCAATTAAAAAATACAACGCTCCTAAATTGGGTGCTACTCTCATGAACGCAGTAGAACAGATCTGCAAAGACGATATCTTACATTCAGTGAGCTTAAATCTTGAGGTCTAGCTTTAAGAAAACTGTAGAAATATCCGTGGTTTTTGCGCAATCGTTGGTCAAAAGTGGCTTTGCAAACAGTTACGGCTGATGGCTTTCAGATCTGTAGAGCTTGGTAGAACCTTCGACATGGTAAAAAGCGCGACAAGACGAGGACACAAGAAGGAACGCCGACACAGGACGAGCTCTAACCTTCCGTGTGCTCGTTAACCTTCTGAGAGTTCGTCCCGTGTAAGTGTCCCTTCTTGTGTCACTGGCTTGTCGCTCTTCTTACCATTTCGAAGGCGTTTCACCGACTAGCCCAAATTTGTGCGCTGGTAGAACCGTGTCTTACGCGTTATATTGAACACAAAGCAAGGTCTTTGTTAGCCCCGCGGGGCAACTTGGCTGTACACTCATGAACTTCTGAACAATATAATCGGAAAAATAATGCGATGTTCGAGGAATCCTGTTAAATTTACAAATAAAAGAGAGGAATCAAATTGGAAATTAATCAGCTCCACCGCAGGGATAAAGCCGCAGTCGCGCTATACGCGTGAAAAAGTAAGCAATAATTCCTGCAAGGCACCGCTGCTTGCGGACGGAGCATTTTTATAACGGCACGGCATTTTATAACAGAACTTGAAAGCAAAAACCACAGTGGCCTCTAAAAGGTTTCAGTCCTCGACACGTTGTTCGACGTATCTGTACGCATTATCACAGCACAGCCGTATGTCCACGGCGAAGAACTTGAAGCCACAGCTTTTCTATCAGGTTTTGCGGAGAAATCGATACACGAAGTCAACGCTCCACATAAGGGCGACGAAGAAGCAGCCAACGCTGACCATATACAGCAGTCCATCGTACGAGCCAACTTCGTCCTTGAAGTAGCCTGCAATAAAAAAAGGACACATGTTCTTGAAACCCCTTTTGTATCCCAGTTACAAGGTACGGTGCATGCTCAGAATTTCAAATAAAACTCGGCGTATCGCAATAATTCAGTGAAAGTAACCATTATTTTGCAGAATATTTGAAATTTTGCTCGTCACTGTGACCAACACGTCAGTGGAATTTTCGGTGCCCAGTGAAGTCACAGCCCAAAAGCCAGCCAGTTGGCCTAATATATCTAAGATTTTATTGAAACCCCGTCATATGGGATGCTAGGTAGTGTGTAGTTGTGAGGACCGAAAACGGAGTGCATGCAGTACGGCTTTAAAGTATTCTACCGCGAAGATTGGCACAGCGAGGGAGAGAGCAGAAATAATTTTAGTATTCCCCAGGAAAATATCCACATTTAGCACCTACCTTCATAGATAACTAGCGATAGCGCCCAGCGATGCCCGGGTAGGCCACTATACTAATTCCAATAATGCGTATCACACCTGCCCAGCTATTGCTTACTTGGCATACTTAGCTAGTTTACCGTGAAGTTTATTTATTTTTTATTCAATTACGCTCAAGACATGAGTGCATTTTAGATGGGAGTGGTACATACATATACTACATACAAATAAAAATGCAACAGAAAAATTACAATCAGGTATCATCGCTTGATACAGGGTTCATCTAAAAGCTATATACAAATAAAATTAGTGACAGCAACTTCAAATAAAACAGCATCTTGTATGCCAACAATGTCATGAGGAAGACGATTCCAACAGACAAAAGTATTTGGCGCAAATGACTACTGAAAACACTTGCAGTGCGCTGATTGGTTGGTGGGGGGGGGGGGGGGGGGGAGTGTAAACGTAGGTTGGTGGGGACATTATTCTACTTCAGAGTGATGCCTTGGTATAATAAATTTTATAAAATTGACACAGCCGAAACACTTTCCTACGAAGAGGCATAAGAGGTAATGAAAGTGTTGTTTTCATTGATGCGATGCTCGAAATGCCATGGTAATTAGAAAGAATGAAGAGCACTGCCAGATTTTGCACTCCTTCTGATTCGAAGATAAGCGATTCGTGACGAGCGTTTCAAACAGATACAGCATATTCCAGTTTGCTGCGCACCAGTACCTTGTAGAGTAAGAGTTTCAGTGAAACGGGCGCGTGATTAAAACTTCTTCCAAGGTAGTCTAACATGCTATTAGCTTTAGATGTAATATGTTCAATGTGTGTATTCCGAGATAATGTCGAAGTTACGTATATGCACAGATACCTATAAGAATTTACTGCTTTCAGAAGAACGTTATAAATGTGGTATGCGCTGGCAGATGGCTGACATGCATGTACTTACATTTGTTAATGTTTAACGCCATACCCCAAATCTCACACCATTACTGAACCCGATCAATATCAGCCTGTAATTAAAGTATGTCTGAACGGCCATTAATTTACCGATAAATTACGCAGTCGGCTGCGGAAAGACTGAATGAATACGTAATGTTCCCAGGCAAATTGTTAATATCGACCAGAAAAAGCCATGGTCCCAACAGAGCGCCCTGTGGGACCCCAGAGCCAACCGGGACCCTGGGCGAGTCGAAGTTATTAGCAGTTACGAATTGGGAACGGTTACTGAGAAAATCAATCAGCCACGCGAGGACTTTTCCACCTAAATTGAGGCTCCATAATTTTGAAGGGAGTAAAAAATGAGGTACTTTGTCGAACGCTTTTGAGAAATCTATAAAGAGACAGTCAATGGGTGTATGGTACTCAAAAATGGAATGCAAATCGTGAGCAAACATAGTAGTTGCGTTTCAGGGGAAATATTTTTACGAAACCCATGCTTTAAATCGGTAAAGAAAGAATTGCCCTCTAAAAATTTGACAAGCTGCGAGTAAACGACATGTCCATTATTTTGCATGGTATCGAAGTCATTGATACTCGTCTGTAATTTTCTCGGCAAAATTTATCACCCGACTTAGAGAATAGAATATTTCTTCCGACACTTCAATCATCGAGAAGACAGCGTGCTTTAGGAGATTGCTCAAATATTTTTCTTATAACTTATACGACACAATCGCTAACAGTGCACTCTCTAAGGGAAGACACCATATAAAAGAACCACGCTCAAATAATGGAGCCATTTAGTGGCTCACCACGAAGATTTTCTTAGGCCGTTCCATATATATTCATGGCCAAAAAGGCTCATTTAGAAAGAAAGTCATAGGAAGGCCTGCGGCTTTATATATAGGTCAGCTCTTTTGTGTAATATTGGAAGGCAACGATTGGGGGGAACCATTTACTCCAAAGCCCCACTAACGCAAAGAATAGGCTCTTCCTCAGAAGTCGCAGTGAGTGTACTATCTTTTTCAAGCGCCACTGTGATGCGCTGGAAACACCTCGGGCATAATAGAACGGCACGTTAGTTAAAACAATACCCAAACGTATCAGCTCACAACGTTTTTCAAACCAATATTTCTTGACACGGAACGCAAGCATTGAAGCCATATCTGCACCGTCTGCTCACCGATTATCCTTGGGCACGCAAGGTAGGCTGCGCCCTTCACGAATCTGACGACACCGCTCGAGAGTCCCAGGTTGGCCACACCCAGGTGGTCAGAGAGCACGGGACTGGAGAGAACCACAATCGTACCGTTGCCCCACCCGTACAGCCCACACAACAAGGCTGCCAGTGCGTAGTAGTCCACACTCACTGCTGGCAGCGCCACACATAGCACCCCGTTCAGGAGCGCGCTCAAGCCTAGAAGGGTCCTCCGGTCACAAAAGGCACGGTCAGACAGGAAGCCCGAGATCATGCGCGCGCTGGCGTCGCCCACGGCGATCGCGGAAAGGAGCAGGGCACCGTCGCGCCGAGTGAATCTCTTCTCGACGGCGAAGTCTACAAGCACCATAGACACCAGTTGGCTGTACACTGAAAAAGTGCACGTCAAGGCTACCATGTAGAACACTGGAGCACGGAAGAAGTCCCAGTGTCCGGCGGCAGTTGAAACGGACGCTTTGCGACAGCTCGTCGCTGCAGCTTTCCCATTGAAGGTAATCTTCGAGTTTCTTCTTTCGACATTCTGAAGACTTGGCGTGATGCTCAAGAGGGATTCCTTCGCTGTGTCCTTCACACCATTTTGTTGCACTGACGCCTTGGTGTGGTTGCCATTGAGGTCTTCGTGTGGTGAACAGAATGACGAGAACTTATACGTCACTGCTGCTGTCGTGTCTTGCGCAACCGCAGGGCCACCGCCAGCGTTGCCACAGACTGGACCTTCTTGGAGGCTGGGCGAAAATCCATTAGCGTGCGAACACAGATCGTCGTAGGCTCGCGATGTATGCTCGCTCCTCAACGACCTCGGTTGCGTGGTGCCAATATTATTTTCTTCGCAGCCAGCACAAGTGACGGCTTCGACAGCAGGCGTGTAAGTAGCGCTCAATGGGACCACTGCAAACGCAACAAATGCAAGATTAGCGCAGATACTTACGCTGGTGTAATGTACACTGGGCGCAGTTAAAAATCTATTATTACAACGTGATTTGATGCTTATTACAGTGAGCAAAAACGTTATTGCAATAAAAAAATTATTTTTTCCGTGTGCTATGTGGTAAATAGTATGATGTATTAGATATTTACAGTATAGAATAATTTCAATCGGGAACCATTACCAAGGCGCTTGAATCAGTTGAAAACAGCAATTCCTAACGAAAAGGTTTCGGTCCACTGGTAAAAGGAAACTAAGGATAGTCACAACCTTAACATTGGGCTATTTACCCGAGAACGAATTTATTTAGTTCAGCTTCTTTCGACGAGCGCTTCAAAAATGGAACTCACTACTATGCCCTTAGGTAATTGCAATTGAAAGAATTCTTGTATAGTTTAACTTTTTTTTGTTCTTTTTATTTTTACCTCTTGTGTAAGGGCTAGTTTCAATCAACTGTGATTTCTTCTGTGCTGCACGCATTTCATTCGTGATTATTCACCTGTACGGAAAAGATAATGCAGTGAAAGCTCGTTAATTCGAACCACAAGAGGACGCCACCTCGGTTTGAATTAACGAAAGTTAGAACTAAAGAAAGTGAACGATAACAACAGTACACTGCAATTGGGAAGCAGTAGGACATGTCAACGCTTTCATGCTTGAAGAATCCAGGGATTGCAGCCTGTCTTTTGTCCCTAAAGGCGACAGTCAGCACTTTTTGTTCTAACAAACGAATGTAGCACGGAGCGTCGCTTTCGCCTTCTTGAAAACTGAAGAAGAGACGGGCGGCATGCCGTCGGGCCGCGACTTACGGCCGCGCACTACCTACGCTTCGTCCTCGTCCTCCTTGTAGTTATTGGCACCGGAAGTTTCTGCGATTTTGACCTGAGAAATGATGTCCTCATCTTTCAGCGCACTGCACACACCACTGCGTCTTCATCGTCGTATTTAGTCAAGTTCGTGCATTAGAAAACGTCCGCCATGTGGGATTGAAATTGGTTTTACCACATTTTTGATTGCGCGTTGTACGCAGTCACCAGCGCACAGGCGTAGTGGGGCGTAGTTCGAATTATCCGTGGCGGGACGTACTCGTACTCGAATTAACGGGCTTTTCAATACATAGACTTCTATGGAGACTTGGCCGGACCAAATTGTACAGTTCGAATTATCCATGGATTCGAAATACTGAAGTTCGAATGCACGAGCTTTCACTGTATATCCCGTTCGTACGTGTTTTCATGGGTGCGGGGTATGCGATGCACCTATCAAGTTGTAACCATACATTTTTACCAATGCATCCGAAAGACGGGTTTATCCATCATATCTTTCTGCATAAGCCATATCCATTGTACAGACCTTGTTCGGGGTTATTCTCGCTCGTTTCCAGAGTACGGCAACGCTTGCCCCCAACGGGAGCTTCTGGAGACATCACTCCGTGCCTTGCTGACGCCGCGGTTCTGGGCGGCGCTCTGAAGAGGGGGCATGCTGCCAGGGCGTTCAGCATTAGGCCGCCCGTGATGAGGAAGGCGCCCCGGAAGCCATATTCCTGTCGACACGATCGAGGATTGCAAAATGAGGCTTCTCTGGCTTGTCGGGTAAATACATAATTGCCTTTTAGGATAAAATTATTTTTTGTCTCCCAAATAAAGCATAACCATGCCATTAATTTGTTAATGGTGTGAGGTCACTCTCGAAAGTCAGTTTTTTTTAATCAAAATTTATTGTTTTTATATATTGATCATTTCAAACACTCATAAACGCGCCACAAAATAAATTGCGTTCGTACCGTGAATATTTATGGCATTACGGCGAGTTTTCGAACCGTAACCCTGGTATTCGGAAACCGAAAGCACTGTTTTGCAGAAAAGTTAACGAAGGCCCAAGAGGTGCGCTATTTGAAAATAATTGGCAAATTGGCTCGCTGGTTACTGTAGCGCCACTGAGATGAGGCAAGCTTGAACTTGTGACTGACAACGTGTTGCTGCCGCTGACGCCGATTGGTGGCCGCAGCCACAGCGGCACTCTCCGCTTTCAACGTGGCCCTGCGCATGCCAAATTCCATACGTCTGTTGGTGTTTTCTTAAATACCAAGCACGCCCCGTGCAAAGCTTCGTAGTCATGGTAGTTCAGGAGCCGTTTTGCTACCATGGACACCACCGACATTTTCGCCCAATAGGCACCCTAACGCTTTCGCATTAAAAATAGTGTTGGCGAACTTCTTACGTTCAGAAGCAGGTGAAGGATGGGTGGAAAGGCGAAAGCGGCCAGCGTTCCTCCGGTGTAGTAGATGCCATTCCCAGATCCCCGGTAACGGCGGAAGTTCTGGCCGATGATGACCTCGCTTGTCGGCAATACCATGCTGCTACCGATGCCTGAAAAGGACAAAAACATTTAAAGATGAAAGTTGCTTCATTTAGGCAATCCAAACATCATCGAAAGGCGATGCAGATATCTTCAAGAAACTCTCGTTACGCGATTGACCTAGATGAAACAACCCATGAGCGACTATTGAAGGTGGGTGATGGATCTTCGCAGCCACAAAACGCCTTCAGCATCTCCATCCGCGACATTACATCGCGCGAATAGGAGGCTGACACCGTCCTCCTCGGCATCTGTATTTTTTTTCAGAAATCGAGAGTACATCTGTACAGATCGCTATATGTATGTCCCACATGGCGGAATTAAGAAAATGCTTGTGGAATGATTGCGATACGTTGGAATTATCAGCGAAACGATGCCAAAGATGGCCCACAAAGTATTGTCTCATTCACACTGAGGTCGATTGACTATGAAAGAAAAGGATAAGAATAATAATTATAAGGATTGAAACACAACAAACTGATGAATCGAAAATAATCGAAAACCTATAGTCATGAAGGTAACTAGCCCAGGTCCACATGCGCTACCATTACGTGTATTCACAATCGGTTTGTATATGTATTTTTAGAGCGCAGCACTTAAGCGCCCACTACTGTAGTTTGGCGGCTTCGTCGGCCTCGTAACGGAGGGAACGAAGGGAACACCTAATACAGAAGGAAACTGGAGGAGGAAAGGTGGCAAAAGTGTGAGGGGGATATGGGCCGTATGCCGAGGCGGCGTCACAGAAGATGCACGTGCTCCGAGATGCACGTACATCGGTCCTCCAGGGGCCTCCCCTTTGCTCCTTTGTCTTTCAATAAAGCAACTCTCTCTCCTCCTCCCCGTTACGTGGCTCATCCGAACCACGTGACATTTGCGTGGAAGGTTCACACATGATTTACAGCCGCCGTATTTACGAATGAAGTGTTTGCAAATGAAGTATTTACGTTATGTTTATGATTTGGCTCGGCGTCCCTTTGGGAACACTAGTATACGTGAATACTTATTTTTAAGACTAAACAACTCACCGCTACAGATTCCCAGCAGCAAGAAGACGGCCGTCATGTCTCTCGCAAAGGCACAGCCGATTGAGCTGAGGCTGGTTATGCCACTGCCCACAAGTGACAGCACCATCAGTGGCACGAACTTCGTCAGCATGCCGACGACTGGACCTGCCGGCAAGTCGGTATCGAGAATGAGTAGAATCCGCGCGAATGTTTCGAGTATATGTCGGGTAGCACGAATTCCCAAAGCGGTTTCATTCATGTTTACAAGTCGTCATTTGGGAAAATTGGTCTGTACAACTTTAGAGCATAAGGATGTCCTGGAACGCGGCACGCGGTAAAGTAAACGACTTAAGAAGGATTTCAAATTTGGTTGCATTAAAACAATGTCAACGCAGCATTTAACAGAAGCAGATGGCAGCCATGAAGTTAGAGATCAAAATTAAACACATCGATGAGACCTGCAATATTTCTGCAAAAATAAAAATAATGGTGCTATTCGTCCAGTGGTAAAATGGAGCAGTGGTGCAAATGATGGGCACAAACAATAGCGCTTCAATACAGTGCTGCCTGCAAAATTTCCAATAAGTTACAAATAATGGAGCAGTTTGTACAAATGATGCAATTGCAAAGGAGTACCAATGGTGGGCACAAATAATAGTACCCAAATACGGTGCCGTATACCCTCCCCCACCCCTTCAAATAATTCTAGGTGGGGGAGAAAGGGAGCGGGTCTTATTGGCCAACGTCACTTGCTAAATGCGCATTGAACAGAACCTTAATTCTCAGTAAATGTTCGACATTCTGAGCGGGTATGCTGCAAATTATTCAGTGTCTTTCAGTTCTTTCAACCACCACAGCCGTAAGTATACGGGTGGTCATTCTTTCCATGCCCGTGCCCACACCAGCCTTCCAGCTTAACAGCATGCTCATTTAATTATAACGTACCTAATAAACAGCGTAGGAACGATGTGAAAAGTAACAATAAAGTAACCTACGTTACTTTATTTGCAACAGTAATGTCTGTGGGCTACTTTCACAAAAAGGTGATGTGGGGCGGCAATGCGTTCCTTTTATTTCGAAGTAATGGTAATCTCTAGTTACTTTTTCTGTTAATGCCTATTAACACTGTTTGCTAGTCCCATACACTGCCACCATTTGCTTCGTCTACTTCTTTCTAAACATAAAAAACCGGCTGAGTGTTATGCAATTCTTAATTGTCATGCATACTTACTAGAGTGCCTACGCGTTCCTCCACTCGAGGCGAAAGATGCGGAACACGTGGACACACTAGTTCTCACCACTGACTACACGTTTGGAGCAACTTACCGAGTAACCAGGCGATACTCATGCTTATGCTGAGCACCCAGCTCGCTTCCTCGCGGGTGATGCCGAACGCGCTCACCAGAGCAACGTAGATGACGCCCGTGGAACGGCGGACCAGGCTGCTCCATAGCAGGTTCCACGAGCAGGCCACCGCCACCAGCCAGGAGCGGGCGCTATCCGGTCCCGAGGCCGGCAGACCTCGGCAGCACGGCATGCTGCTTGTACCGTCTCCTCAATGCCAGAATCAGCTTCTAGTGGGGGCGTCAGCTCCCAGAAGAGCCGGTCGCCATCGCTGCTGCAATGTTACGCAGAGTTTGCGTCAAGTGCGCGAACGAAGTGAAAGTTGCAGCTTAGGGCCTTTCAGAGCACCGCACGAACTCGTTCGCAATCAGGCGACAATCCGAAGCGGTTGTTGCCAAGGGACCTACCGGAGGCGGTGAAGACAGTCTCGAGGGCATCATTTAGGCTTAAAGGGAAGAAATAATGGTAGTTAATGAGTGGCTCTCGGTCCATTTCATCCAGCAGCCTGTTACCAGTACACCAGCCTGTGTACTGCCAGCGCGCTAGTGAGTCGCTCTTTCTCAGTCAACTGGCACGCCGTGACGTACCTCTACGTCAGCCACTGTAGGTACCCGTGGAGCAGGCGTTTTATTTTTGCGACCTCGAAATAAATAGCTCCTCTCGGCGGCAGGGCCGACCTCTTTGCATCAGGCACCTGGCAACGCGGAAGTATTCTAAGCTGCTTGACTATTTCACAATCCTCTTTTTCTTCGCTGGCAGCCTTGTTTCTAGGCGGCTGTTGAAGCGCGTGTCAGTCTCGGTGGATGCCAGGTTTCCAACGCTGCTCTTCGCTGTTCGGCTGCAAGTATGCGTGACGGAACAGTAGTCGTGCGGGAAACGCGATTCCGACCGGACAGCATTTCCCTCTTATGTGAGGTATGGAAAGAGCAAACATATTAGACGGCGTCTTTCTAGATCGACAGGTTTGGTTGAGTGTTCCCTACTTTCAAAGGGAAATCGCATTTACAACTGCACATCGCATGCAGTATGCCGCTTTCCTTGTGAACTGAGGAGCCATGCGCAGCAGTAATATAAGCCAATTGGGCGGCAGAGTGTGCCATGCTTTATCGCAAATTTTGTGATTCCGGAGCTCGAAGTGTCTTCGCAGTGTCTGTGTGGGGACGCGTGTGTTGTTTGTGTTATAGATGGAATAACCTTTCCTTGGGTGTACTTGTTGTTTATTATATCATTTGCAAGCCGTTGCCGGACCCCGCCTTCAACCAGCTATACGGCGTGCGACTTTGACTTCGTCGGTAACATACTTCGACTTTGACATTAGCGGAGGCATGAACACCTGATTCTTGAATGCATTCGGAATGCTAATCACGGCGCCGTTCATATTCACAAAGACATCGCGAACAATTTATGGGGCCCTGTTCTCGAAAGCGCCTCGGCGCAACCTAATTCTGCGTTTTTTTCGTGGATCCACTTTTCTAGTTGTCTTTCAGCCATCGCGGCAAAACTGAAAGCTTTCAGGTGGATAGGGGTGCCTAGGCTATGTCGAGAATACGGACTCGCGTCTCGCGATGGTGGTGGCAGCAACGCGCTCATCCTGCAGGTGGGCAACAGTACAGGAGGGAAGCTCTTCCACCGTCATGACTTCAAGCATGCAGCCGGATGGCCGAGGAGAGATGGATAATTGCAGGCCGATTAGAAGTGGATGCAAGACAAACGGCATACCGGAAACACATACACGGTAATTTGTAACGCTTTGCAACCCGTACCCTCCCCCTTGCCTTTGCGTCACAAAGCCTCAGTCGTTATGGCAAAGTCACTTGGGAAGCACTTCAAAAACGCATTCCTCGCTGTCGTCATCGGATGGTTTCAAGGAACTGCCGGAAAATCTCCGGCGTTCTTGCGACAGTTGGCATTGTTCCCGTAAGGGGCTTGGCCGCTATTACTCAGCGTAATCGTTGTATCGAATCTTCTGTGAGGGCAACAGGTTTTATCAGACGCCTGAAAGTACACTATTACACTGTGCACGGAACATGAGATGTACGGCGTTATCAGCTTGTGTTTTTTCTATCCTGAACTCCAAATGCTAGGCGCCTCGTTTCTCGCCGAGTGCTCTATCTGATAAGCTGGGTGCATTCCAAGATTCTGGGATTGCACGTTGCTCTCTCTGGTCAGCGAACGTTGAATAAAAGAAATCTCCCACCATGCTGGGCTGCACAGCCTTCAGCTTTTAACCAGCAAGAGGCTATTAACATGCAGCAAAATAAAAAACCCGAGAGCTAGAGAGAGGGAGAAAAATAGACACATTGAACATTGTGAAAGAAAGTAAGCCGTAATCACTATATGTTCCGGAGATGAGGTCATGGACTAAATTATCTTAACGGCGTACCGGGGTTTCTATTTAGTTTGCAATAAAAGCTATCAGCAATCATGGAAGCACACGACTATGTGCGCACATTGGTGCACAATTTACTGTTCTTTGTTTTCTGTTTGAGGAGAATACCTATCCCATTGTATTCAACTACATGAACAATTCAATCCGCGTATGCTGTAAAGCCTTTCCTTTTTTTGCCGGCCCTTAACCCTTTGATGCATAAAACTTTAATTTTTTGCTTAAGATTGTGAAAACATTTTTTATGATATCAAAGGACCTCCGACATCACAGATATGAAGTCAGAAAAAAGTTTTCGTTCATTAGGATGGACACAATGACCCACTGGGCACTTTGACAAGAAAGCTACCTTGATAGCTTCATTTAATGACACAAGTGAAGACAATGACATAAAGTTCGTATTGCTATCATTTATACAACAACGAAATATTACAATTTCGCTTACGTGTCACTAACCCAGTGAGCCGCCGGGCTCGATGCAAGATGACAGGCATAAACGAGACTTTTTTTTTACCACACGGAAGTACGTGTTGCCCTCTCTTTCTTAATTTTTGAAGGTCCGGAAACCCTTGTCTGTCAACAGATGGTGTTAAATGTCGAAAAAACCAAAAAGTGCGAGAGAAAAAAATATTGTTTGCGTCGTTGCTCCTGAGCAACACTGGACATCTCAGGGTTGATTCTGGAGAATGTCACAATCAGAAAATTTCGCGAAATTACGGGCGCCCACACGATGCGGGTGGACAGAATGGACAACACCTTGAACCGAAAGGTTTAGGGGACCTTAAACGGCAAGGTGCATTCCAAGAAACTAAAACAGCGCGCCGTCACAGGAAAAGAACTTGGGCCATTCAGGGGCAGCATTTGGCTCAAACATCCCCTAACGAGAGTGGGTTTCGTGCTGAAGTGGATGTAAATAGGCTGATGGACGAATGAATTGCTATGCTCATGCACTGTAGCTACATCAGCGTGTTTTTCAAGCCATGGATATACGCAAAATTTAGTCACCATCTAATCCCCACAAGGGGGCCGTTGAGCTGCGGCTAACACAGTGCACTTGTTATTATTGCATTCCTATCGTTATAATTGTCGCGCTTGCAATGACGCCCACAGGATGTTACACCGGTGCCAGCGATAAAATTCTCCGAGCAGTCCGAACGCGCTGAGACCCACGACAAGGCACCTGCAATCCTTTCCAATGAAAAAAAAAAAGAGAGAGAGATCTCCCATCTCCCGCTTCTGACTTCGCGTTCATTAGCGGGTTTCGTGCATTTATAGAGATAAAAGAAGGCAGTTGCACCCATGACCACCAAAACGACAATCCCTAAAACTGTGAGGAAGATGTTTGCACGCCGGCGGGCGCGAGAAAAGGAGAGTATACAGCGTGGGGGAATGGAACAACAACCAATTTAAAACGAAAGAATGGTTGAGTTTGCAAAACAGATATCCTATTCCATGCTCAGCATAAATACCAATGTACAAAGTTACAAATATTCACGCACCTGATGCTTTCGGAGTGCCTTGAACAAGGTTCCTTCGAGGCCCG
Organism: Haemaphysalis longicornis; assembly: GCF_048455015.1. Classification (NCBI taxonomy): domain Eukaryota; kingdom Metazoa; phylum Arthropoda; class Arachnida; order Ixodida; family Ixodidae; genus Haemaphysalis; species Haemaphysalis longicornis. The sequence continues at coordinate 57,509,563 of NW_027526422.1, forward strand.
AAGCTCTAAAAGTATTTCAGCGAGCCCGTAACGCAGCGCAGAGTCTTTCGTTTCTTCATATACGTCCCTGTGCTCGCGAGTGCGCCGTGCGGTTCCCGAGATATCGAGTGACCTGAGAGATAAAACGTACCTCACTTTTCTCAAGGCTCCCGCCTGACGCGGTTCACGAAAAAAAGAAAAGCAAAGTGAAACACCTTGCACGTCCATGGGGCACGCCCGAACAGAACAAGCACGCCCTGTGTACAGCCCTGCAAAACCGCGGCCTCACATTGCCCGTTCCTTTCACTTTCGGTGTCGCGGTCTCAGGTGAGGCATCGCGCGACGACCGGATATCATGCGAAGCACGGATATCCAGCTGGAGACGCTTATTCAAAGCACTCGAGACGTGCACGCTGTGCGTCGCACTTCACCCATACGCTGATTATTGAAAGCGCCGATCCTTCTTGTTCTACGAGCGTGACAGTTTTCGTCTGTCTGTCTGTCTGTCTGTCTGTCTGTCTGTCTGTCTGTCTGTCTGTCTGTCTGTCTGTTCAACCCCTTGCACCCAGCCGCCGCTTGGGAAGAATTCCCTAGCTCTGCGTGTGTGTGTCTGTGTGTGACAGAGAGAGAGAGAGAGAGAGAGAGAGAGAGAGAGAGAGAGAGAGAGAGAGAGGAAGAGAGAGAGGAAGAGAGATACGGGGAGACAGAGAGAGAATGCGTTTGTTCAAAATAAAAGGTCTTGACTGGGCTCGGTTTGGTTCCCTTCTTCCAGGGCCCAGGGTTCATCTGCCCCAACTCTGAACCTAAGGATCAGCTCCTTCTGAACCCTAGGGCCGGATCTGGCCAGACCTGGCTGCATAGCCCATACGAGTGGGTTTTGCTATTTACTGCGAGCCATATAGCTTGCTCCTATAATATGTCCCCACGACCTCTTTTGCCAATTCTTTCGAACGGTGTAACAACCTCGGTCAACTTTGTCGCTTTCTAATGATTCCACCACCATTATTTCCCTTTCGGCGACTTGAAGACACTAATACTCTTTTACTTGAATCTGTATCTCTCACCCGCAGTTCATATCTAACAATAGTATAATGTGACCGCGACGTTAACCCAGCGACACTTAATCTCTAACATGGAACCGTTAATAGTTCCTTCCGGAATTTCTTTTCTTACAATTTTTTTTACTTTGACGACAAACATCCACACATCTAAGCTAGACCTGAACGCACGCAGTAAACGCCCTAATATCCAGCTAGACCAAACAAATGCCGCCCGCATTCTCCTCACAACCACCCACATTTAACCATACCAACCATGCTGTAAAAGGATAACATTAAACCTAAAAATGCCATTTAAAACTGTAGCAAAAACACGTGAACCGCGCGTAGCTAACACCCCATCATAAACCACTATCCGAACGGAAACTTCTTCATTATATGCTTCGTGGGAGGAGCGAAATAGAGGGGGGTGGAAAGGATAGTAAATCATTTGGCTGGAGACGCGAAGAAATTCCTTTGAAAACTTGTCTGCGAGCATGCTTGAAAGGCGAAAGCCTGGTCATACTTATCGACGAATTCGCGCAAGCCGGCAGTGTTTCCCGGCAGTGTTTCCGAACCTCACCCTCTCCCGTGAAGCCGCATCTGTGGTCCGGAAAGCGCAAACCTCCTCTCTTATGACTCCATCCCGTATACCCACTACATACATGGCAACCTCTCGCGTCCCACTTGCCTTCCACCCGCTTGCCCTTCTTACCCATCAGCACGACACCTTTCCTGGGAGTGCCATCCACCAGACCTACCTCCAACCTGCGCTCCCCGCATCGCTTCCGGGGGGGACTGGTTGAACCCGTGTCCTGGCGTGGATGTCAAGTCGATGCAAGAACTCCCGGCGGCCCACTGCCTTCGTGTTAGTGCGGACATCTGGGAGTTCTACGGTCCAGCCGCCTCCTAATAAAGAGACTGTGGCACGACGGCCCGGTCTAGGGCTGTTTAGAGAATAAAGTTCTCTCTCTCTCTCTCTCTCTCTCTCTCTCTCTCTCTCTCTCTCTCTCTCTCTCTCTCTCTCTCTCTCTCTCGACGACTTCTTTACGGCTATATCATGGTTTCGCCTCTTTCTTTCTTCGCTCTTGTTTCTTCGTTTCTTGGCGCGAATACTTTGGCATGCAGACTGGATACACTTCACACGAGAGGCTACCCTAGAATCAGAGTTCTCCGTAACCGCGGTCACCTGTTCTACTCACGTGCCGTCACCTTCACCTGCCGTTCGGGCCGCATTGGGCTTACTCAAAAAGAACAAGCACAAAAAGCAAGCACAAAAAGAACAAACCTCCCGCTGGCGCAGTTTCAGGCAGGGGGCGCGCGAGCATTGCGAAGGCGGGAAATTTTGATTGCATTGGGTGGTAGCAGGGAGCCGATCACGGCACCACAGCCCATTATGGCGAATGACTGCTCTGCACTTCCGACAGCTTTCACATTGAGTTAAATGGGTTTAATTTTTTTTATTTACTTTTTTACAGCGGCACAGGGTGCCTAGGATTCCCCGGTCTTATCCACCCACGTGGGACACCACTCGCCACTACAAACAACACATAAAGCTTCGCTATGAGAACGTCAGAGAAGCTCTCCGTGCCCTTCCTATTCCTAAAAAACCTCTGACCACCACGCAACTACGCATTCTTCGACGCATACACTTAAATACCCTCCTTACACCTGCTCGTTCCTTTCTCTACCATGCCCTACCCTCTCCAACATGTCCGTATTGTCCCGAACTATGCGCTAATTTAAAATATTGTAATTTCTCGTGCGCCATTGCAATGGACCTTTTCCCAATAGCGTAGCTCTCTTTTTAGCGGCCGCCTGAACCACGCTTGGGGTATTAGAGAAGAACACGACCCCTTTTTTTCCGCCTGCCCTGCAGAGTTGAGGAAGCCGCCGAAGCGCCACGCATGGTTTTGGTGGCAAAGAAATTTTTTAAATGGCAGCCGTAGCGCCTACCTGTCGGCCGCTTTCAGGGCTCAGAAAACGGAGCAGCACTTGGCGTTCGCAACTGCTTAATCCAATACGGCGTCATTTTGTTTACATCCCCCCCCCCCCCCCCCCCACCCCAATAATGGCGAATCGGTCGCTGGAAGCGAGAGTAGCGCATGCGCAGATCGCTACTGGAAAAAGGACCATTTAGTCCCCACGTTTTCCACACCCTCCTCCTTCAACATGGCGGACTTGGCTAGCCTCGGACCAGCTGACGGACCAGTTGGCGTTGACGAACCTAGCCCAAGACATTTTCGACGCTTAATGTTGCGTTTGAATAAAAAAGTTTTCTCCTCGTACTCCTTACAGGGGCGGCCATTTTATGTACCGAACAACAGCTACTACTACAACGGCGCTTATTAACATGATCGGGAACTTGCGGCATTCGCCGGAAAACTTTACATTCGTGAAATGTTCTTAAATGAATGCCATAATCATTCCTCGAGTTCTAGTTCCTTTTATTACGGTTATATTATATTTTCCACCGGGACTGGCCGGCAATATTTCGTCCGGTTTGTTACGAAGCTCTAGCTGTTGGCAATCTATTACTGCCCGCACGGTGTGGTTCATTTTTATGCACAATTCCCCAATGAAGATTTATAGTGCTTTTTCGCCTTCTTCCTCCCGAACCAATTCGTTCCGGTCTGGTTATCCATTACAGGAAAGTTCTCTAAACAATTTACGTTACTCGTCGTCGTTTTTCTTGTAAGGGTGTTGTTTGTTAACCTGTTGTTTTTTGTTTGGGCTTCAAGTCGCTGTCGATGCAAAGGGGGCCGTGGGTTCGCTAAGCCGCTCCTTCACTTGTATGTTATGTCCACGGTGGAAATAAAGAAACAGAAACCTTGTTTAAAAAGCGTCGACATATAATGAATTTTCTTTTGTGATAAAATATTTATTGTAGAAGAACGAGCAACAAAAATAATTTCAGCTTGCCAGCAGTGCATCCTACATCAGGTCTGGAAGTCGTGTAGTCGTAATCACCGTCCCGCCAAGCGGGCATTGTGTGTTCAGATCTGTTCGTGTTATCACAGCGCACACACGTGAAGACGAGAAGGTTCTCCACTCTAATGTCCAGCATTTGTCTTCCGCTTGCGAAGAGTACGATGGATGAGTTCGACTGTCCACATGAGACCCACGAGGAAGCTGCCAATACTGATGAGGTAAAACAGTCCATTGTATGAACCCACCTCGTCCTTGAAGTACCCTGAAAGAAAGACAAGCGTGAAATTTATGAGAAAAAAAAAAACAGATTCAAGAACGGCTTGTTTTAAATTCGTTAAAGGTCATATGCCCCATCGCCCAACGCGCAGACATGAGAACTAACCAGCGCTACCACACCACGCACAAACTCATCGTTCCGTATTGGCCTCGGATTGCTTTTTTTTTTATCTACCCGCCCACCTCTCACCAATCTCTCAACACCAACGACGCTCGCCTTGGGCGTCGCCTACAAACCCAGCCGGACTACAACACAGCAATTATACACAACATATCACCAACTATGTACCCCTGTAAATGCCCATCCTATAAAATTCCCAATACTGCATACCACCTAGTCTGCGCTTGCCCCTACAACCCAAACCTCATTCCTTCTCCCTCCTTGAAGCAGCGGGAGTGCGTGTGGACCAGCCGCCTGTCAGAGACGCGGGTTAGCCACAAGTCTCGGGCAAGAGCGGTGGCCACGGCACGCAGCTTACCGGACAATGAAGGCCACTCACAATGAGCGCTCCAATAATCGTTTATCAACAACAACGAGCGAAGCTTTATTGGCTTATGGGCGATGCGGCGCACAGAACAGCGAGCAAGAGCCAAAAGCGGGAGAAAAACCTGTTCCTCTTAGTTCGGACCACTTGGGGAAGCTCGCGACCTTTCAAGCGCTTCACGCATACCCGTGCGGGTTAATTGCACTTTTCTAATGCGGCATCACCATTTTTATGCGGCGGAGCTGTTGTACAAACCGTACGTTCGCCATTGCAAGAAAAAAATACCAAGAAAATGCCGAGCGCTCGTGGGCGCGCGCCTCGCGGCGACCGCCGAATTCCCGTCTCGTGCAGTGGCTTTAGCAAAAAAAAAAGAAAAAAGAAACGAAAACTCCAGGGCTGTCGCCAACCGCTGATGCGCATTTAAAAGCAACGAAACGCCAGCACTAATGATAAAGAAGAAAAGACACTCTGCTTGGGAGAAGTCACCGCGGCCGCCGCATTCTCTAGAAGCCATTATGGATAATTGGAGACATGGCTACGAGTCTGCCAATCCTTCCCGTGATGACTTGCAGATCCCGGCACCGCTGCCTCGAGTCGATGATGTAGCTGGTGGAAGTCTACAATGCTGAGGATGACTTTGCATCCACCACTCGCCGCGAAGGAGACGACGACCTCTTCGATGCATATGACGACGATTACTAGCACCGCAACTATACAAATAAACAATGATACTCAAACATAACTATATATGTGTCCGGCAATGCTCACCTACAACAGCTTTGCCTGTCAAGTCTTGCGCGTGAGTGCATGCTTACCTGAATTTTTCGCTCTTTCCTCTCCCTGTAATTTCCTCTCCCTGTACTCCCTATCCGGAGTACAAAGCCCTCCCCGTCAGTGGTGCTCACCTCCAGCGTTCATTAAATTTATCTCTCTCTCTCTCCCTCTCTCTCTCTCTCTCTCTCTCTCTCTCTCTCTCTCTCTCTCTCTCTCTCTCTCTCTCTCTCTCTCTCTCTCTCTACGACGTCGGCGCACCGATGGCGCAAAGAGAGAGTAAGACAAGTACCAGTGGTGTACGCCTAAATGCCTTGTGGCAAAGCCAATCCTTTATCCACGTGCTCTAATAACGACGATGATGATGGCGATCGTGACGCCCTTGAAGTGCAGGGCACGTATACACTCGGGGGAGGGGTGGGGGGGGGAATGTTCAGGGATGAAGTGCTGACGGTGCCCCCGTTAGAGCTTATAGATATAGATTGTTGGAGGTCGCCGTTCGTATCTGCCGCCGGAACGCGCGCGCGCTCATGTGTCGGGCTATGTCACGCCACGATGGCAGCCAACCAGCGTCGTCGCTTGCACCCAAGGAGGTTAAGCAATTTTTTTAACCTCCTTGCTTGCACCACGCCGCATCACGGACGCGGTCGCTCACTCTCGTTTCTAGGGCGGTATGAGTAGGCTGCGCGGGGTTCGCTCCGCGGGATAGCAAGCAGCCATTGAAGAGCGTAAACGTTCCCGATAATCGCAGAAGAAAGGTCTGCTGTAACGTATACCAAACATTCGCGTTCGCCTAAGGCTCAGCGAAATGAAAGGGTTTTGTTTTGCCGATCGGTGGCGTTGCGGTTTCATTTCGGTCAGCGTCTGGATTTTGGCACACGCGTTTTTCTTTTCATTTTGCGGTCATTGCGATTTGATTGTGGTCGTTCTCGTTTTCGCTGAGGCCAAGCTTCGCTGCAACCCTGTTTCCGGAGGTAAGGGGAGTGTTAATATTTTTGGCAAAGCTGTTTATGCCTAGGGTTGCGTGAATTTTTCGTGTCCGTAGACAAATCTGGGGCTGCAAGAAGTGCCTTGTGGGAACGCCAACCTTACCGCAAACACTGTCAAGAAAACGTCGGTAACTCTGGATTTATCAACATTTTTCTGAAAGCACTTACATGAAAATTAGCCGATAACACGATTCTATCATTACTCCGAGTTTCATTTACTTATCCAAATTAGCTCACTGTGAAGTTACAAAGTCTGTGAGATTTCCGTCTGCTGTCGGTACATGGGATGATGGGCCTCTGCTGGAGATAATTGACCTCCTCATGTTTGTCTTCTAGAATAAAGCTATAGACCACCCAAGTTTCAATAGGTAATAACAAAGCCATAGCCACTACCATAAAGAAATTATGAGAAAACTATGTACGTGTATGTTCTCTAACCATGTGTGTAAAGTTCATTTTATACAGCTTCGCTGGGTGTTCGCCTTCACAAATGGATATCATTTTTTTTTTCTAGCTGCGAAGAGTCTTCATGCAGAGGCAAAATCCTGGCTGGCTGGCAAGGGTTTTCTGGCACTTCGTCTACTTTTGACAAGACAGAGCATTCCCGAAGTTTACATAGTTTGGGTGCCAGGACATGAATCCCTTGAAGGGAATGAGGCGACTCACGCCGCTGCCCGCGAATACATACACCGGGCCGTTTCTCTCACGGGACAGTCACCACCTCATCCACCTAATCCGCAGCCTCTCTTGCGCTACACAGATATATTGGCGGACTACCGACACAAACGGCAAATTTTCCCCATTCCACACCACCAACTCACAAGGGATGAAGCAACAACGTTCAGACGACTTCAAACTAACACGTATCCACACCGTACCAGTTATCTTCGTGATGTTCTTTTCCCCGGGGCTTCTCCTCCAAGCCGCAGCAGCGCTGAGGATCTCACCCCGGGTATCCTCAACCGACCAACTCAGCCTACGATACAAAACTGTAGATTTATTTACAGCCCGGCGGGCAGCTAAAAAACAGTACTCAGGCGGAGCTCGAAGACGACGGGCCGAGCTCTCCTGCGCCCGGACCGCGTCCCCCTTGTCTTCATCCCCTCGTCTTGCCGCTGGGGCCGGGGAAGGGGGAAGAGCGAGTCCTTCGTGGGTGTCCAACCCCATGTGCTGGCCATTAGCGCATCCGGTGTGAACAGGCGCGACCTTCCACGGAATGCACGGCGTTTCAAGGCGGCGCGCGACACGTGCGTTTCATTTGTCCGCTGCTCGTCCCACGGCCCGCGCCAGTTCGTGCGTCGAAGCGCCCGACAGTACCCTTCTTCATGCCATTTATCCGACAGACTATCCAGCCACCTGCCACTACTGCCCAGCGCCCGGTACCCTATACCATCAGTTGTGGGAGTGCCAAAAGACACCGGACCTGCAACCAATCCCCAACCCCTCTATACAACAGTGGACGGCGCGGTTGACCAGCAAGGACCCTACGTTCCAGCTTGACCTGGTGCAAAGGGCCCGCGCAGCCAGCCGCAGCCAGGGGATCCCGGACTAGGGATCCCCTCCACCGGGCGGGGGCCCTAACAACTGCACCTGTTGTTTTAATAAAGATTTGTTTCATTCATTCATTCGCTTTGAAAATGAATGGTATCTCCATCTCTGGTTGCCACAGGCCCGAGTTTAAGGTGTACCAGACGTACTACACGTCTTATGCCACATATACAAGCGTCTGAACAGCACCCGCGCTCCGCTGGGGAAAACGCGTAGTTCGACCAACCCCTTTCCAGCATTACTTCGTTGCTGTAAAGTTGTTCGTGATCTTCAAACCGATTTGTTCAGAGCCGCTGCCAGCCCTATTGTCGGTAGCCATATCTGAGCAGTGTAAGGTCCTCATATCGGCGCTTCTAAACCGGGTAAAAATTTAAGGCAGATAGCACGTACAGTTTTTGTCAAAATTTTGTATACCACAGCGACTGTGGCCACAGCAGGTGCGCGTCCAGGCAGGGACGCTGTGGTTTGCGCTGTCGGCTGGCTGCGCGGCTAACAAAGATATTTATTTATTTAGTACATACTGCAGGCCCAGTTTGGGCCCAAGCAGGAGGGGCGATACAGCACATACAATACACGCAAATAAACAGCACAAAAATGTAGCCGCACATTATGGCAAACAAAATATCAAACATAGAAACAACAATACATAAAAAACAATTCACTACACCAATCAAGCAATCGGTAGTCAAAGATATTGGGAATGCTGATTGGCTAACGATAGATGGGGAACTTTTCCTCTTTCTTTCACAGTGCGGCTGGTCCGACAAGTGCTGCGCGAAGTGCCTGTGCTAAAGCGAAGTTCACCTGCTCTGAGAAACCGGCCGGGCGCTGCACTTATTGTGCCAGCCCCAATACGACAGCAAGGGCAGAAGTTGCCCTCACTCTCTTTAACCACGCAACCAGCCTACAGCACAAACCACATTGCTCCTGCCAGGCCGCGCGCCTGCTCCGGCCATGGTCGCCGTGGCCTACAAAATTAGACAGCGTTACCAATTTTCACACTTTTTTGCAATCGTACTTATGTTCTTTTGTTCGTCCCGTCCCTCCACTTCCAGAGCTTTCCATGTGCGCTGGCCTTCTCGCAGTCCCAGATAAGATAACTGATTTGATTTTGTTATTTTTATTTGTCATTTTGGAAGCCCCTCCTTTGCCCTCTTGGTTTTACCATGCAACAAAAAAAAATGACGGAAGCTCACATTCACTAACCGGTAAGACTTGAGGGTAGCGGAGCTGTATGCAACCTTCACGACAAATCACGATGGGTTTAATTCCACGATTGCAGCCGATTTGCTTCTTCTTCGCTGCCGCAACGGCCTTTACTTCATGTTTGTTGCTATAACGGCGACGAAGCAGCAAATCGAAAAAGCAGAACGGGTAACGTGTAACGTTACCCTATCCCGTGTTCTGTGTCGAGCAGGTGGTGTGATTCCTCCCCCACACTCACAGCCGAGCGAGTCAGCCGGTTGACCCTCAGGTGATAACTCACGGTTGTAGCCGAGTGGGCAAGACGGCTGACTCTAACTACGTTGATCAACCAGACACAGGCTGGAATCCTGCCGTTGCCGGTGATCTCTTTTCTTTGTAGTGTTATACTGAGTTTTGTAAGCGCATATATCAACTTAGGCCAACTAGTGATCCCGGATCCCAACCATGAGGCAGAGATAATTAGAAGGACAAGAATGGGGTGGAGTGCATTCGGCAGGCATTCTCAGATAATGAATGGCAGCCTGCCATTGTCCCTGAAGAGGAAAGTGTATAACAGCTGCATCTTACCGGCGCTCACATACGGGGCAGAAACTTGGAAGCTCACTAAAAGAGTTCAACTTAAATTGAGGACAACTCAGCGAGCAATGGAACGGGAGATGATAGGTGTAACATTAAGGGGCAAGAAGAGAGCGGAGTGGGTCAGGAAACAAATGCGTGTTAAGGACTTATTAGTAGAAACTGAGAAGAAATGGGCGTGGGCAGGGCATGTATTGCGAAGGCGAGATAACCGTTGGTCGTTAAGGGTAACAGAGTGGATCCCTAGAGAAGGCAAGCGTGGAAGGGGGCCGCAGAAGGTTAGATGGGCAGATGATGTCAAGAAGTTTGCGGGAATAAATTGGTTGCGGTTTTCACAGGACCGGGGTAATTGGAGATTTATGGGAGAGGCCTTTGCCCTGCAGTGGGCATAGACAGGCTGATCATGATGATGACTGTAAGGGTTGCAGGTGCCAGCGACGCGGAATGTGTCGGACGCAGAGAGAGCGGCGGTTCCGGGAATTGGGAATGAATGACTTTATGGAAGCCAGCTTGTTAAGAGCAAACGGCCTCTGGGTCAAGCCGCTCGCGTGAGGACGCATTGTCTCGGGCCGCAGCCGCGTCGTCGCGTTGTTTTGGTCGGAGTGCATGGTGCAGCTGTGTCAAAAAATTACGTGCACCTCCCCTCGCGGGAACCCTGTGTAGATGCGACGCATCGTGGGTTTCCCTCGGCGTTTTCGTTGGGTTGATTCTCCCATCGCGTGAAACGTGCCATGAACGCGTACGATGCATTTCCGTCTACTACGTGGTTCCCGCATCCCGTGCAAGTCGCTTTGCAGCCTCATCGTCGGTGGTGCTAGCAGTTCTGTTATTGGGCTGGCCAGTGCTTGTTGCGGTTGCGCCTACCATCGCGATAGCAGGCTTGTTATTCTCCATTTAAAGCAGCGTTGGACATCGGAGCACCGGCGCTGGAACGACGGAGCGGAGGGCTCGAGCTTCGCCATCGCTGCGCCGCGTGCCGCCGCTTCTCCGCGGTGTTGACGGGATTTGCGCTGCGTGGCTGATAGGGGCTCGTGCCGTGTTTTGGTTCTGTTTCGCTTCTTTTCGCCTTTCCGCGCCCTAAAAAAGCTTGTTATGGTGACGTCTATATAGGCAAAGAGTACGTTTAGGTCACTAAAAATGCAGCTGCGTCTTCGTAGAGTACGCGATCGCCTGCAAGAGCGTATACCCGGGGACGCGGTTCTGCGCGCTTCGTCGCCGCTCTTCCGGGCGTCGGCGACGGCAGCAACGTATCATCCCTGTCACCTCCAAAACATCAGGCACAAATGAATTCTACTGTCGCCTCGTTTAGACCTGATACTGGCACAATGAGAGGTTGGCTTTATTTTGCTGCGTGGACAACGAATGCGGCTTCGTTTCGAATATGTATACGTCGCAGAAAAACATGTTTCGGGGATTTGATTACCCAATCCAGGACAATAACTTATACCTTTTATAAGATATAAACCCTGCGAAAATGTTAAGTATATTCCAAGCCTGTGCGTCGTTAAATATGTGCCCACAAACGCCATATAGCAAGAACCAAGGCAAGTTAATGAAAGCACGAAAAAATAAAGGCTGTGCAAGTGAGGAATTAAGAAACGCAATAGCTCTAACAGAAATGAAAAAAAAAAAACACAGTGCAGCTTCTGACATGCTAAAGACGTTCGTCGAAACTTAAGCCAGGTAGGGTTCACTAGACCAACTATACGCGAAATGCACTGCTATTTCGGGAGACATCGGTGGGGGGGAGGGGAGGGGGACGCTGTGTACAAATGCGGAGCGGAATCAAGCAATGAACGTTTTAGTAATCACACACAAATCTCGCGTTCACTTTCCTTTTGTTTTTCTACTTCAACGAACAGCTGATCGTACGGCGGACGCATCTTTGGAAGTATACAGGGTAGGCTGTTCAACAAGCGATGAAAGGTGTCGTTGGAAGAGTGCACATGTGGTATGTGATAAGGCCCTCTGATTTCAGTTTCTGCTTTATTCTGCAGGCTCCCTGTGCCATATGGCGATATTTCGAAGAAGCATTTAGTCTCGGACGCGGATTATATTTTAAGCCCGTCTCCGCGCTGCTCGCAGAGGATATATGTAGCAGATGAATGTTTGCGGGCGCTCACCTCACGACAAGACGACTCTTTGTCGTGTGCTGATTCCCGAGTATAATTACGCATTGTCCATCGTACTTTTGTTGAATATTCCCGAAATTAACACAGACTGGCTTGTAAATGGTGGTGATTAATATCTGAGGTATATTATTGGCAAACGTAACTGGCGTGCTGTCAGGTATGAGGGCTCCTCTGATTGCGAACAAAACCGATTCAAATCGTAGTGTATAGCCGTATCATGAACATCTGAGGACCCGGTGGTTACGGAGACACTGCTAGTAAATTCAGGTCAGTGTAACTACAATCGGCTCCATCATACGCCGGTTCCGCGACGCTGGCCTGTGACTAACACCTGGCGCTTATACAGATCGAATATACCACACTAAGGTCGCGCCAGAAACATTTATACTCTCGTAAACACACCCAATTTGCGAACAGAGTGACTGCTCCACATAAACACTCATTTCAAACTCCCGCAAACGGTATATCTCAGGCGTGAGCGTGCCGTAAAAGCAGCGGCGGCACTGGGCAGCCGGACGCGGACTCCCGCGCCTGCTTTCGAAACGGGCCGCTAGGGGGATTTCAGTGGCGCCCCTACAGGCCGCGCTCGAGGCGTATACCGCCGCATAACGGTGAGGGGAATGAGAGAGAGCAGCGCATGCGCATGCGTTAACCGAGCGCTAGCGCGCGCCGACGCACAGCTGGCATTGCAAGGAGCGAGCGCTAACCCGCAGATAACGCTGCGGTGAGAGCGGCGGAGAGCGCATGCGCAGCTGGCGCGGACGACGACGACGACGCCGAATGGATGGAGGGATGCATGCATGCATGGACAAGGCGAGTGAATGAGATGCAGTCGCATCTAAAACATTGGCGGTACGGTGGCTTGAAGGACACTCAGGGAACTTGGCAGTAGCTGTCTCTGGTCCCACTCGTTTTCATTAGGCGGTTGCAAACCTATCCGGTCCGTTGCGCCGCCGGAGATGGGGAAGCTTGGAGCTGTCAACTGGAGTACGACGGCGGTCGGTTTATGGGAAAGTGCTCCCTTTGTTGGCCCGTGCGCGCGCTGAGTGAAGGCGTGCGAGGGTGTTCGTGTGGCGGCCCGGGATGGGAAATGCGACGCCTGCGCCAGCCGCCGTATCCTGTTGCCCCTACGCGCTGATTCTGGCGCACGGTCCACTTGACCGGGCATCGCCTGTCAACGGCGGACACTCTCGCAGACACGCCGCCTTTCCATAAGATGGACGGTTATGGGTCCCAGCTGGCGTGAGTGGCTGTCCGGTCTTTGACGCGAATCGTGGGAACAGGCAAGGCGGGCCGCGTTCGTATAAGTTTGTCCCTGGCGCTTGCCCGTGTTTCCCCGGGTTTCTGAATGCTTCTTGTAGTTCTTTCATTTGCTTTTGATATTTTCCTTCTTTGTGTTGTGAGAGAGGGTGACCGATGTTCCAGGGTTACGGGGGGCGTTGCCCACCATAGTTCAAACCCTGATGTGGTAACCCGACCAATCAGATCGCCAGGGGATGCTGATTGGCTTGTGTATCGGGGGTGGAGACTAAGTGACCCTTTAAAACCACGAGACACGAGGTCTCGGGGTCGAATCCTCAGGGTTTTAATGTGCTATACACGGCCGGCGTATTGCCGGGCTAGCCAGGTCAGGCTAGGGAGGATCTCACCACTTGGGTATTCTTAGGTCAGGGTCCGTCGCTGACGGGGGTGCCGCGGGCACAAAGTCTTACCTGACCAAGAACCCCACTTTATTTCTTACTCTGTCTACTTCCGTCTGTAAATATTCTGTATATGTCTTTCGCTTAAATATACAGTTTGAAAACCCTCAACAACTCTTATCGTCGTGTCATCAGTGCCGCAACCATCAGGCACCAACGCAGACCATCGGAAGACTCCTACACGCCACAACATCAGCGCATCGAAGCAAGAAACAACGGACCAAACCTTTACTATGATGGTGATGACTGGGGTTTGTGAAACGCTTGAATGAACGAATTGAGAAACAGCTTTGCTGTTAAAAAGCAACAACCAAACACGATTTGGCTGCGGCCGCTCGGCAGCCTCCTGCAGTGCAAAAGGTATGTGGAACATTGCTTACCGGTAATCTTCGGGCAGGCCAGGTAGACCAGGCCCATAACAAAGCGGATGATTCCACCCGAGAGGCCCAGGTTGGCAACACCCACGTGGTCAGCAAGCACGGGGCCGAAAAGCACGACCACGCTGCCGTTGCACCATCCGAAGAGCACGCACAGGGTGGCGGCCAGTGCGTAGTCGCCGGCGTGCATCGAGGGAAGCGTCGCGCACAGCGCACCCGACAGCAGCGCACTCCCGCCCAGAAGCGTCCGCCGGTCGCAGAACTTCCGGTCCGACAAGAAGCCGGAGATCAGACGCGCGGACGCGTCGCCAATGGCCGTCAAGGAGAGAAGCACGGCTCCGTCACGCTTGGTGAAGCCCTTCTCCTCCGCGAAGTCCACGAGTATCATCAGTATCAGGAAGCTGTAGACCGAGGAGACACACGTCACGGCTACCATGTAGAAGACGGGCGAGCGGAGAAAGGTCCAGTGTCCCTGCGAGTCCGGTGGGGCAGACATTGTCTCTGGTTCCGATTCCCGACGACTCGTCGTTGCTTCTTCTACGGCGGTAGCTCTTCCATTTAGTGTTACCTCCATTTGCCGTTCTAAACATTCGTCAAACTGTCCGCGCGAACAGTCACCTTTACCATTAAGGTCATTGTGAAGTTGTCGCATGCTAATCACTTCTATTCCTTCTGGAACGTCACCAGGGCCATGCTTTAGTTTTTTCAGAAGGTGAGAGCGGGGCCCACGAGTCTGTTTTGGCAAAGATGATGGCGGGAACTCGTACTTCACCGCTGCTCTCGCAATGTCCACGGTCGTAGTGGACCCGTTCTCTGTAGGGCTGTCTCCCCTGAGAACCACAGCAGCGTCCGCTGATTCGCTTGGACAAGTCCCGTCATGGCAACCGGAAGATTCGGTGATCGTTACCGAGTTCACCGTGCTTTTAAATTCCGCTTTGGTTTCCTTGTGGTTAACGCCATTCAGTCCTTTGTTAGGCGAGCTTGAAGGTTCGATTGATGCCTTGTACGCATCGTTGATTGTCGCCACTGCAAACGTAGTAGACATTTCTTTGAAAGGTGGCAATTAGAGCACAGTAAGCAAATTAGGACGCTTACGTGGCTGACTTAGTATTATTTTTAGGTATGCACAGGACATTTTCTGTGGCATCGGTCGATTTCCGGAACGTTCATGTATTACTCGCGCCCTTCGAGCTAGGTCAATAAAAGGCGCCAAGGTGACTGTTGTTGATTTGATATGTCCAGTGCGTTTTCTTTACTTTGTGTTCTGGAAACAAACGAAAACCCTAATTGGACTGTAAGAAATTAAATAATATTCACGAATACGTTTTGGTAAGTGTTATAGATAAATAAAAATGCGAAGTACAAAGCACACGTAAGTAACACATCTGGTTTTTCTCTGGTGCCGACCTTGGCTTCCCTTGGCCACTAGCCCATGCCCGTCTCAGTGAGTTGCGGGCCTTCTTACTCGGTACAAATCAGATCGACTCAGACGTAATCCGAACAAAATATACAATTTTCCGCCCGGAGTTGTTAAATACTAAATCTTAAGATAAGGTTGCACATAAGTGATTGCGAAGTTAAGTTCATCAGCTCATGTAAATTCTCAGGCGTTGACTTCAGATCTGAGTTAAGATGGTTCGAGCACGTTGATGCTGGGCGTATAAAAATATTTCCATCTGACGGTCTAATACCGTTTTAGCTATCTCTGATCAGTACATCTCAAGAAACAATTGCATATCTCTGCTGCTATCTCGCCGGGTATATTGTAGGCTGCAAGTTGCAACAAGACGAATATTAACTGGCAGAATTTAGTGTCCTCGGCTCATCGCGTAAAGAACCAACCCTACCCATGTGCCAAGGAACATATTGTATGTGCGGTTGCCAAGTTAATACAGTTGTCGATGTGATGGTGATGTGGTAATTGGCACCACATGTACACTGCTGTCCTACATGCAAACGCCAGACCTAATTGACGTTGGAAGATGCTCTTGCCTCCTTTTGCATTGCCTCGTGGGCATTCTGCATTCCAGTGTTCATGTCCGAAATGAAGCTGATCTGATTTTAAAGGGACACTGAAGTGATATGTAAACATTGCGGGATTACTAGCGCAAATTGTAGTCCGGAGTCCCCAGGCCATGTTTCGACCACTCTAGGCGCGTTTACGCGATTTTATTTAGTAGAAAAACTAATTCGGAAACGCTGTCCTCCTCTCTTTACGCTCGCCCATTTTCTGTGGCGTTTTCGTGTGACGTCAGGAGGGGATGAGCTGGCAATTGGCTGCGCCACGGCTGCGCTACTGCACGGCTCCCCGGCCGACAGAGCCAGTCGGCCCAGCGTTTCGTCCGCCGGCCGCCGGCGGGTCGTCGCAATCAAGGAGGTTAAAAAAAATTGCTTGGTCGCAATTCGTTCGCTTAGTTGAAACGAAGCCAGGACACGTTTGTGAATGAAAGAATGTGCCTTTCTTTACTTGGTTTGTTTGTACACTGTATCTAGCTCCAAGTCAAGGTCGCTTCACACAAGCGCTGCACATGCGACGCTTCGCTGACTGGTACGCCAGTAGGAAAATATAAGGCCTCTTGAAGGCGGGAGAAGAGTCAGCGAAGTCAATATAGGTACTAAGCAAATAAAATCAACTGATATTTTTACCGTACAGCGTAAAACTAGGGCGCGGGAAGCACGTTTTTGCGCTGGGCGAACAAGCACAGCGGTCAGCAGCACGACTACGCATCTGCGAACGCTTTTCCGTCTACGAAATGCAATTGCTAGACGTGAGCTACTGTGGAAACTCGGGCGACGCTTACTGCACTATCGCAGTACAACAAATAGTCACCTAAGCGGCTTGAAATGCCAAAACTAAATAAAAGTGTAAACCGGTTGTACAATATATACCCTATATTAGCAAAGCATCGGCGTCCCGCTTCGTGGCCTAGCGGTCTGAGGCGCTGGGAATTCTCGGCAAATGTTTTGCGAATCACGAGTTCGAATCCCCGCGGGTACGTGCTTTTTTTTTTTTGTAAGTTAACTTTTTTGTTTTCCGCCGATGTTTTCTTTGTTGAGTTCACCTTTTTTGGGGCCGCAACGTTCATGGCTACACGAACTAGTTCACAAAACGCGCGCAGGCTGGCACTGGCGCGCTAGCGAGTTCTCGTTGGCGTGATGTTGCCATAAGCACCGACTGCTTGCAGGCAGTGGGCACAGGCCAGAATGAACAGACCCTTGGCCTGGTGCGAACACGCTTTTTACGATACAGGCATGAGGGAGGCAAGCTCCAAATATGGGCGAAAAGCGCATGACATTTGGGCGTCTTCGGGTACGCGGAGGGCGTTCATGCACTGCGTAGGTCTCGGCTAGTGAATGCTACGACTACAAGCCGTCCTGGGAGGCTTATCTTGTGCATTTTACAGCCGACAACATGGCAGAAGCGCGGTACGATGATTACTGAGATATTGAGAATGCCCATCCAACAAAGCCATTGGTTATGTTTTACAGAACCGAAACCGAAACCGAAACTTGTGTGATTGCTAACCTTGGGCATCGTCCAATCACGGCGCCCCTCCTCTCAACGTCACAGCCTTAGTTGGTGCGGCCGCCGCAAACCGCGCATGGTAGTTTTTCTTCTTTCGCGCTTTGTAAAATAATTACCGATTTGTCAACCGGATAAACGATGAAAAGTGTGCTATTTTGAGCCAGTCTACGCAGTGCAAGCAAAAACGGGAGCTTGACAAATTCACTTCAGTGTCCCTTTAAAACCTTTTCGGTCTAACCGGATATACTCTGACTGAGCTACATATACTAGAACTGAATCAGCATAAGTGACGCATTGCCGTAGTTTCTACTGTGTTACCAGGAACTTCCTCAGACGCATTCGTCCCCTGTGGGGAGGCCTTTGCATGTCCTGCCGCACTTGTCGCCCATGGAGGCGTGCCGAAGAAGACGCAGGCTGCCAGACCATTGAGCATGAGTCCACCCGTGATGAGAAAAGCGCCTCGGAAGCCGTACTCCTGTACAGAGAGGGAGAGATGGATGGGGAGGAAGAATATTCATTAATAAAACGGGCCAGGTTAGCCTAGCAAAAAAAAAAATTGCTACACCGGATGGATGAGAAATAGCGTTGAAAACTACAATGTTGGCGATGATGATGTGCCCGCATGCGTAGAGTGGTTTACGGAGTGGTATAAGAGCGTGCTTCGCAAGAAAGCCAGAAGTGCTTTGGTTGCCCAAAATGCGCTTTCGGGACTAGACCAGGAGCCTAACACGTCGCTCAGTAGCAATCTCACAAGAAGCGGCTGGCTGAGGGACACTCTGGCAGAGACCAGAGACATTCTGCACTCTGGCAGAGGCGACCAAAGGAGTTGAGCGGAAAGTAAGAGAAAACATCAGCTACCATACGCAGGTCTTACATCATGAATCAATCAGCGAAACCGCAAAGGAACTTTGCCAAAACTACGGAGCCCTATTGCCCGACTGTGTACAACAAAATCCTGCTGATCAAATTTAGCCGCTGTAATTCAGTCCGGCGTCATACGTACATGAAGGTGTCGCAAGGCTCCGCGCCGGTGAGAAAATCTCGCATCACAAGCAGCGCGCATTCTGTCGTCGCGAGGGACTGGATACCCGCATAAGCTGCAGGTGCAATGAACATAGCGATGTTCATTCCTTTCTTTGCCAACGCCCACAAACAGCCACATGAACGTTGGCCTCCCGCAGTAACCGCGGCCCTACACACGGTTGCACTACACATGCGCCGCGTCATTGACTTTTGTGGCCGGATGTCGTGGGGCAGAGACTCGCATCTCAGCAGTCGTTATACAGTCAAACCCGTTTATAGCGAACTGCAATATGCACCGCGATTTGTTCGATATATCCAATAGTTCGATATAGCCGAACCCGCTTATAACGAGCTTATTGTTACGAGTTCGCATTGCGCGGTAGCCCCCCCCCCTCCTCAACACCACCATCACCGCATGCAGAAACGAAAACAGTAAAGTAGCCATTAACAATACCCAAAATAATCCATTTATTGTTTCCGCCTTAACTGCCTACTTTGCAAAAAAAAAGCGGTGATTTTTGTTTTCCCTTTCGTTTTGGCGGCTACAACTAGCATAGCATTCTCTACACGAAACGTTGTTTGGAGCACTACGAGTCTGCGTTCTCCAAAATTGAGGAAGCATTGGCGGAGAACATCGACTGCCGAAAGCGCTTCACTATAAGCATCGGATCCGGCTTTCACTCGCGACATCATCGGCAACGTTGGAGAGCTCTTCCCACAGTTCACCGATGCTGCTGTCTTGGTCCGGACTCGCTGACTGGGCGCGTTCCGTCATAAGTCCCACGCGTCGGAAATAGTTACGGAAAGTATCGGCCGTCACGTCGCTCCGTGCAAGGCGCAATGTCCCAGTCGCGGCTCTCGCTCCGTGGTCGCGGCCAATCCACATCTCAAGGCGATCGGCCGCTAGGGGGCCGAGCAGTGCGAACGTACCTTCGCATGGGCTCCGTGTTTTTCCACCTCTCCCGGCGGAAATTTCCAATACAAGTGCCTTTCTGGTGTGGATACCCTTTCCTAAGGACCATCCGCACCACCGGACACCACACCCTGGACCACCTGTGTCTCCCTTAGTGAGTTCTCACCACTTTTGGACCAGTGCCAGCCGAGCGCCGCGCTAAGCCTAACGTCGAACGCCGGCCCGGCCACCGCCGGCGTGGTCGACCTCTGCGGCTCGCGGCCTCGGTGGAGGCTCGGAAATGGCCGCTGCCATGGATACGAGCGGTGAACCCCACCACCACGAAGAGGATTTAACGCTGCAAACGATCACCGTCGACCGATCTACCGGCCGCACCGTCGCCGCCGTGCGGGGAGAGACCCTCGAGACCGACGATACCGCCGGCTGGGTGCTGCCGCGACGACGCGCCGCCGCCAGGCAACAGGGACCGGCATCGCAAGCGTCGCCGACGGGTGAGTCTGCCGCCAAGGCCTCCTCAAATTCCACGACCGCCAGAACGCACTTTGCCAAGAGAGTCAACGCCATGCTAGCGAAGTCGGCACGCATGCCCGCGAGCATACCGAGGAACGAGCACAAGATTATCGTCAGGCCGCGCGGCGGACTCCACGCCGGTCGCGTCAGGGCAACCTAACTCATGACGGCGATTATGGCAGCCACCGGAATTACGAGAGACGAGGCCCTACGAGACACCATTTGCCCGAACGTCCAGCAAAACATTATCGTCGTGAGCACGCCGTGCGAGGTCCGCGCGGCGAAATACGCACAGCTACAGGCGCTACGCGTGAGCGATCAGGAATACAAGGTCTACGCGTACCAAGCCGCCCCCGACGGCACCGCCAAGGGGGTGATACACGGCATAGCTAGGGAAGACAGCCTAGAGGAGATCAGAGCCAACGTCGTCAACGAGTACAACCCGCTAGCGCTGGACGCACACCGCATCGGTAACTCCTCGGCGGTCATCGTCCTCTTTCAAGGCCTGAAGGTGCCGTCGACGGTCAAGTACGGCGCAGTATTATTGCTGTGTAGCCTGTACAGACAACACCGCGAAGTGTGTACTACCTGCGGCAAGCTAGGACACCGAAGGGACGTGTGCCCGCAACCACACGTACGGGTGTGCCTCGCGTGCGGCACGCGCGACCCAAGCGAGGGGCACGAGCTCGCGTGCAAACCGCACTGCAAGCTGTGCGGAGGGCCCCATTCAACCGGCGCACCGGGCTGCACGAATAAATTCAAGACCCCGTATGTGGTGAAGCGCCGGCAGTGGGAACGCCAGGAGCAGGCCCCCGAGAACGACGACCGCAGTTTCCCGCCATTAAACCCCGCGAGAGGACGCGGGCGCAGCCGCAGCCGCGGGCGCAGCCGCGGGGGGCGCAGCCACAGTCGCGCGCGAAGCGACGCCAGCTGTTCCGCCTCTCGAAGCGCAAGGGGGAGGAGCCGCAGCAGAAACGCGCCACGATCACGTGAGCGCGTGGCGTGGACTGCCGTAGTCAAAGAGACACCTGCTCGCCGCGCCCGCTCCAAAACGCCGCGGAGAGACGGCGAACATTTAGACGTCACGCCGCGAACGAGTCGCCAATCCCCACCTGAAAAGAGGATGAACGCGGTAATCGTGTCACTGCGAAACGAAAACGCGCAACTGCGACAGCAATTAGCCGACATCAACGAGAAGCTGCAACGTCTCCTGGCCGCACAGCAGCAACAGCCGCAAGCACCGGCCCACCCAAAGGGGGAGCAGGGACGGGTCCCACTTCCCCCGTCGGTTACGCCGCGACACCGACCCCAACCGACGCCGCCAACACCGGCAAGCCGACAACCAACGGAGACGACCGTAAGCCTACCACCATCCTCCGAGACCGCCATGGAGGCCCAAGAAGACGAGGAATCTCCGCGAACAAGAGACGACGAGCAAGAGGCACGAACCCAAGGTGGAATAAGTGTTGCCGTCCGGTTACGACGCTGCACCGAAAGAATAGACCGCTTAGAGAAGAGAGTCGACGCTCTCGAGCATCGCATGAACGCCCGGTTCGCGGCAGTAGAGCGCCGCCTCGATGCGCTACAAGAGTTCCTATACAGGAAGCTAGGCCGCGATGACGACGTGGCAGTAGAAGACCGCAGCCCAACCGTCAACCCAAGGACATCGCCATGACCAGACAACCCCGGACCAACTCGACGCTCACAATTTGGCAATGGAACTCCAACGGCTTCCAGTGCCGGAAAGCAACGCTACTACAAATCATCCAGGCTGCCGAGAGGCCCCCGGACATCATAATGGTGCAAGAGACGCACACGGAGGACGCCCCGTCCCTCACGGGTTACAGAGCACACGCAAGCCCCCCGAGTGCACGAGACTGCGGGAAGGGGGTGGCGCAGGGCGTCTGCACCTTCGTGAAGAAAGGGATCCCGTTTGTGAAGCACGAGGGCCTCCTCGGCCGCAGCGCACTGGAATACTGCGCAACCGAAGTGGTTCTAGGGAAGAAGAAGAAAGAGTCCATCCTCTTGGTGAATGTGTACAGCAATCCCGCGCATCGCCAACAGAGATTCCGCACCATTCTGCACACGGCGCTGGCGACGGCGCCGAGGGACACGATCGCGATTTGCGGAGACTTTAACGCCCCCCACAAAGAGCTCGGGTACACTCGCACGACGCTGAAGGGCAAGGAGTTGCTAGACGAGGCGGCCGACGCGGGGTTCACCTTGCACACAGATCCCTCGTCCCCCACTCGCATCGGCACGTCGGTCACCAGAGACACGAACCCGGACCTCGCGTTCGTCCGCGTCGCCAACTCGGTCAGAGGCGGAGCAAAGTGGCGAAACACGGGCCAGAACATGGGTAGCGACCACTTCGTAATAGAGATCGAGCTGCCGACGACCGCGCGACCCCGGGACGAGCGTCGCCGCCAGCAAAAGATCACAGACTGGAACCTCTTCCGCGCGCGCGCCGAGGAGGAGTCCACGCAAGACATCGCGGACATCGAGAGCTGGACCGAAGACATCGTCCGCCTGATAACGGACGCAACGACGGAGCTCGAAACGGACGAGGAACACCCCGGCATAGACAGCCGCCTGGCAAACATGTTGGAGGCCCGGCAGTCGCTGCAGAAGAGATGGAGGGGAAGGAGAAACAATCACCGTCTCCGCAAGCGGATAGCCACGCTGGGACGCGAGATCGAGAAGTACAGCAGAGAACTCTGCACCCAGCGCTGGCACGCGGTGTGTAACGAAGCGGACGGCCAGCTCCACAAGGGGAGAACGTGGCGGTTGCTGCGTCACCTCCTGGACGAGACCGGCACCAAGGGCTACCAGCAGCATCGCCTCGCGCAAGTCGTGCACACGGCCACCAAAGCGCTGGGAAGGGAAGAGACATGCAGGCGCATCGACGCGAAGTACCTCCCGAGCACCCCCAGCGAACGCCACGGAGAGTACGCGGGCGCAGACAATCCCGTTCTCGACCGCGACATCGAGGAGTGGGAGGTCAGGGCCGTGCTGCAGACCATCAACTGCAAGTCGGCGGCCGGGCCGGACCGGGTGACGAACAAGGCCCTGCGGAACCTCGGCGACGGGGCCATCGCGTCCCTGACGAGGTACTTCAACCGCTGCTGGCGAGCGGGAGCGCTGCCGCGCCAGTGGAAGACGGCGAGAACGGTGCTGATACCCAAGTCGGGCAAGCCTCCCAACATCGAGAATCTGCGCCCGATATCCCTAACGTCGTGCGTGGGGAAGATTCTCGAACACGTGCTGAACAACAGATGGCAACGCTACCTCGAGACGGAAGGGCTATACCCCGACACCATGTTGGGTTTCCGGGAGAGGCTCAGCACTCAAGACGCCATGATCCAGCTACAACACGACATCCTGGACACGTCCGTCGGCACCCAAGACAACAGGGCCGTGCTCGGGCTGGACTTGCAGAGCGCGTTCGACGAAGTCAAGCATTCCGCCATCCTGGAACAGGTCGGCAGGCTCGGCCTGGGCAGAAGATCCTACAACTACATCCGAGACTTTCTGTCGGAGCGGACCGTCGAAATACACGCGGGAGACCTCCAGCTGCCGCCGAAGAAGCTCGGGAGCACGGGAACCCCTCAGGGCTCGGTGATATCGCCGCTGCTCTTCAACCTCGTGATGATCGGGGTGGCGCGCAGACTCTCGGGGATCCCACAGGTCCGCCACACCATCTACGCAGACGACATCACGCTGTGGGTCCCCGGGGGTAGCAACGGCCACATCGAAGACGCGCTGCAGACGGCGGTGGACGCCATCGAAGACCACCTCGACGGTAAGGGCCTGCGGTGCTCGCCGCAAAAGTCGGAGCTGCTGATCGTCCCGCCGCCGGGCAAGTACCGCAAGAGGGAGGCCGAGGACTCGGCGAACATCAGAATCAGAACGAGGGACGGCGCCGTCATCCCCAGGGTAGACACGCTCCGGGTCCTCGGCATGTACCTCGAGACCAGCAGAAGTAACAAGACCACGGTCGACCGCCTCGTCACCAAGATCGGCGCGGCGGCCAGACTCGTCCGACGTGTGGCGACACGGCATAGCGGAATGAAGGAGGCCAGCCTCCTCCGACTGCTCCAATCTTTTGCGATGAGCCACGTCGCCTACGTCGGCGCGTTCCACTACTGGCTACGGCAGGAGCGGGACCGCATCAACGCCGCCATCCGCAAGGCTTACAAGACGGCCCTGGGCTTGATATGCAGCACCAGCACGGCCAGGCTACTCGAGCTGGGGGTGCACAACACCCTCGAGGAAATCAGCGAGGCCCAAACGACAGCGCAGCTCGAGCGCCTCGCCTCCACAAGAACGGGCAGGCGCATTCTGGAGCGCCTCGGGATGGGACCAAAGACCACGGACTCGCATCGGCACGAGACGACGCAGCTCCAGCCGGAGGTGATGCAGCGGCTCCGGATCCTCCCGCTACCCCGCAACATCCACCCCGACCGCAACCGCGGCCGCCGAGAAGCGAGGGCGCGCGCCCTCGCCGCGACGCACGCAAACGACACGGGCGCCCTGTACGTGGACGCCGCCCGGTACCCCGACAGACCCGACGCCTACGTCGCGGTGGCGGTCCGCGCCACCACGGGTGAAGTGTACAGCGCCTGCAGCGTCCGCACCCCGTCCGCCCGCCATGCGGAGGAGACGGCGATCGCAGTGGCGCTGACGGACCCGCGATGCACCACGGTGATCAGTGACTCGCGCTCGGCCATCGCGAACTACGCCAAGAACAACGTGTGTGAAAGTGCTGTGCGCGTTGTGAGGTGTCGTGCAGTGATCAGTGAAGCGGTGCCGGCCACCCACCTTCGGTGGTTTCCGGCGCACACGGAGATCAGAGACGTGGGCGGCGGTCTCCCCAACCGCAACGAGACGGCGGACGCCGCCGCGCGAGGACTGACCAACCGCGCGGCGGCGGCGACGGCGAGTCCGGCCGGCGGCCACCGAGCTACCGGCGGGGCCCCCCCTCCTCCTCCGAGCTCCGCGGCGAAAGACCACCGAGAAGACGACGACGACGACGACGACGGGTGGGACCCGGAGCCCCTCCTCACGTACGGGGAGGTGCTGGAGTGGTACCGGCTCGGCCGCCGCACCGCGCCACCGCCCCACCCGGGACTCACGCGTTCGCAGGCAGTGCTGTTACGCCAGTTACAGACACTATCGGTAATCACGCCGGCACTCGCACGCCACGTGTGCCCGGACGTCTATGTCAGTGATGTGTGCAGTGTATGTGAGCGTGAACGCGCAACTTTGGCCCACATCCTGTGGGACTGTGCAGTGCATCCTGTAGAAGCAGCCGACCTCTACGGCCGGTTGCCGGACACCATCGTCAGTGCCGCGAACTCACCGGACCTGACATCACAAACCTTCGCCGTCCAGCAGCTCGAGGCTGCTCTCGCCAGGCAGAGGCGGAGAGAGGCACCGACGGGGGGGAAAGGGACGAGTTCCCGAGTACCTTTCGCGCGCCGCTCTCGCCGACGCCGGCGGGGCCTAGTCCCGAGGGCGACGTAAACGCGTCGGGGGGAGGGAGCGGCTCTGTGTAGCCCGGACCTCCCCTCTGCTGGCATTTAATAAAGTCTTTCTCTCTCTCTCTCTCCACATCTCAATAGCCGCTCCGAGACCACGCATTTCGGTGGCCATTCTAGGCGCGCGGAGTTCGATATATCGGATGTGAACTTTGTTATAAGGAATATGTTTCCCATGTATTTCCGTAACTGAAATATTTTTGTTCGATATATAGCATAATTCGCTCTACCCGGGTTCGTTATAGCCGGGTTTGACTGTACACAGCCTATCGAGCGAGCGTTTGTCGCTGCTTCTTTCAGCTACTCTGACATTGAGTACCCACGCATTCTCCGATTTTGGTGGGCTGGCATCAAATGCACGTCTGGCAACGGACCTGTACACTAAGCCATAGAACCCCCCCCCCCCTCCTCTTAACGGCCCAGCCCCAACATTGTTCATTCTTTTGTCCCACGGCATTCGAACTCTAGTACGATTGACCCAGTTACTGTTGCCGCACATCACTACCATTTAAAAGAAGCGCTTAAAATATCTCGACTAAAGAATTGAAAGTGGGATATTAAACTAATTAAATTAGGTTCTCACGAAAATAATGCGATCACTAACTCAAAATGGAGACCGAACGTTGGCAGGCGATCACAGAAGGTGTGTTGGGTAATTTAAGCGCAGCTGTG
Organism: Haemaphysalis longicornis; assembly: GCF_048455015.1. NCBI lineage: Eukaryota > Metazoa > Arthropoda > Arachnida > Ixodida > Ixodidae > Haemaphysalis > Haemaphysalis longicornis. The sequence continues at coordinate 57,535,754 of NW_027526422.1, forward strand.
CATGATTGTGGTTTACGTGAAAGTTGTCTACCAAACTTCTATGAGCGTGGCAATACACCTTTCGTGTTGACATTATCATCGTCGTCGTCGTTGTTCTTGTTGTTGTCGTTCTTGTTGTTGGTTGTTGTTGCTGTTGAAAAACATTAATTTGTGTTGCGAAGACGCATTGGAGACAACGGTGTAATGATGGATCACATTCAGCTGGTTGGCCAATTTTCATGGTCTGCTAACACGCCTATGATAATAAGTACTGTTGGTTTATGCCTATCGACGCACCAACCGAACAAACTGCACCCAGACATTCCACAAAACAGGAAAAACAGGTGCGCTGTAAAATCCTCGAGTTCTCCTTCAACACGCATCGAAAGATGAAAAAACCTATTGTTTCGTATTTGGCCTGCAGCAGAGATACATTTATCGCGAACGGGAATGCAGCGGCCTCGTGCGCATTCGCGGCACAACGGCTTTGCCACGACAGCAGAAAGCTCGCTAACAGGGCTTACCTTTAGCAAGAGATGCAAGATAGGTGGAAAAGCGAAAGAGGCGAGTGTTCCTCCGGTGTAGTAGATGCCGCTCCCAGAACCCCGGTATAGCCGGAAGTTCCGGCCGATGATGACGTCGCTTGTCGGCATCACAATGCCGTTGCCGATGCCTAGAAGACAACGAACGTAGAAACAAAAGTTCTTCGCCAATTCATTATTCGGAGCCTGGAGTTCAGTTTACGGTCAACGTCCGTTTTTGTTTCTGTTACACGCCTGTAGACAAGATAACGCACTGCAGTTGAGCTATCGAGTGGGGTCTCAGAAGAACAAGCAAATCTCACGCAGCGAGAGCAGCATGCCAACACCTCCCCCACCCTTTATGGATCTCACTACGCACTACGGTGGGAGGAAATCAAATACAGTTAAACCTGGATATAAAAAAGTTGACAAAAATTCGCATTTTCTCGTTACATCCAGGTTTTCGTATGCAGGTTTGGCGTTGAAGCTCGCGGGAATGAAGCGGGAAGGAAATCAATATACTAGGCATCAGTGATGCTTAACTCCACCTTGTTCAAGGATATATTTCACGCTGAAAAACTGCGTGATTGGCGTTTGCTGCTTGTACACGGCCCCACAATTCAAAAACGTAACTAAGTATCACTTTTGTTTTTTGGTACTTTTCGTTACCTTAACGCGTTTCAAAAACCAAACTTATGCTGAAAGGGCGCCTTTTCGCGAACTTCGTGCCCTTTCTGCAGTCAAAATTGGTGAACGTGCGTTAGCTGGGACACTGTACCGGGTGGTGACGTTCTTCTTTCTCGCCGGCGGAGACGGCATTTAAAATTGCGAGCTTCTCTTGAAAAGACAAATCTTTTCGTATTCAGGCAGCAGAAATCATCCACGAACCCATACCACAGATATCAGGAGACACACGCGACTACAAGCCGACAGGCAGGCCTAGCACCTAACCGGCATCGCACTCACACGTGAAAACGCACGAAAGATTGCGGTGCGGGCGAAATTCGCTAAATTAGTGCATTTCGCCGGCCGATTTTTCAGAAAAACGGCAAGAAACCTTGACTCATCAGCGTAGCGAATTTGTTACATACAGGTTAACCATAGCAACTCCTTCGCTACATAGAGGTCGCTAACGCATGGGCTTCGATGAAGGTAGAAATGTGGCATTGAAAAACTTCGTTAAATCCAGGAATTCATTACATAGAGGTTCGTTACATCGAGATTTAACTGTACGCCGTGGTTCGGATCATAACAAAAGAAAAGCCGTTAGGCAGCGCTTGTCGAGAAAGGGCTAGACGTCAGCACCTAAACCACGGCCGAACTCGGATCACTGGGGGCTTTTATATAGAACTTTTTAAAGAGAAAGCTACATTAGTGGGACCCATTGCGTCCTGTCACAACACGAATGCATTTCTCCATAGACCGGTTGGTCGACGGAAATGCTATGATAAGACCCCTGGACATAGGGCGAGCGCGGGAAACCGGGCTTCCATTGTGTCAAAACGGTTACTTGAAAATCACGAAAAGGGAACGGTTCTAGATAAGGCAATAAAATCATCGATCATGACGAAGCAGTACATAAACCACGTATCGGTATACATTTATATCGTTTGTAGATGTTACTGCGGGTCGCACGGGTCGCACGGCTGCGTTCTTTGTTTGCCATTTGGGTCTTTGAAGGTTTGGCGATCGATTGGACGCACTCTCAGCGAAGGGTGGACGCACTTTTAGTTTGCAAGCTTCTCTAAACAGTCATGGATTAGTAGCGGTGTAGCCTGGTTATCTATGGGTAAAATCCGAGCTACTCGCGAGATGGCTGCCGCTGAGAACTGTTAATTTTTTTAGGAAGTAGGGGGAGGGGGGAGGTGCGACACACAATGATTGTCTTTTCATGATTCTGGTGACACGGGAGTAGTTTTGCCAAAAAAGTGCCCAACTTACCGGCGCAGATCCCCAGGAGCAGAAAGACAGCCGTCATATCTCCTGCGAATACGCAGCCAATGGCGCTCACGCTGCATACCGCTGTGCCTGCTATCGACAGTGCCATCAGCGGCACGCACTTTGTGAGCGCGCCAATGACGGGACCTGCGAATGAACGATACCAGAAGGCTCATTACCTAACCAAGCAAGGGGCAGTGGGAGGCCCACCTGGCCAGCACCGACCCTGAAGACCAACTCCGGCGAGGACCAATAAAAATAGTATCTGAGCGGTGACTACAGCGCACATGCACGCCTTGCGCTGTTGTCACAGCGCAGATACTATTTTTCGCTCTAATTCCATGCTGGTCCTTGTCATTTGCCAATTCGCACATTTGGTCCCAATGATTGGACATTGTGAAGTTGTGTGGTGAATCCCACCTGCGGCGAGTTTTAAAGGGACCCTGCAACACTTTCTATAAGCGCTTTTATTCTTTCCATCGCGTCTGGAACGACTGTTATTGCTATAGTTATCGCCAGCACGGAGCGGCACTGCGTGATTTCCTCGTCGCACCAGATACGCCTTCCATTTCTGCTTTGTTTTTGTGGCTTTATTTTTTAAAGTTGCTATCGAAAAGCGTTCATTGCTGCAACTGAAGGAAAACCGGCCAACAGCCACTAAATGGTCTTAACGACGTAATTCGAGCCGTCCAAGAACGTCAAGACCGGGAAAGAGAGCAAATATTTTGAGCGAGTTTCCAAGTTATCTGATGGGCATAGAGCAGTAATTTTTGGCAGAGGTACTTGGTGACCCCCTAATATAAGTACTGAGTGGGCTGGGTGACTACGTTCTGCACGCATTTAAGATTTTAATTTAAAAAGTTGAAAAACGTGTTGCAGGGTTCCTTTAAGTAATGCAAATTCCAGATACGTATCATTTGCTTTCCATCTTTTGCAACTGCACTTCAAAAATTTTGGGCGTCATCGGTCGGCCCATGTGCCATCACATGTCGAATAAAGCTGGTTTTCGCCATTTTTTTTTCGACCGAAGCCGCAGACGAATTCGACAACCACTTTTAAAAACAGAGCAACAGAATCAAACAAAATTATTTTTAAAAATGGTACAATTTATGTCGTTCCACCAATTTGATGGCCATAGAAAAGGCAATTTTATGCTATTGACGACTAACCTTTTACACCGCTTTAAGGAGCTGAGAAACTAAAGCTTTTAGTGAAATCTCTTTAAAGGGTAGTTTGTCACAGAATTGAGAAGTAATTTAGTGGCCGATGTCTCGGACGGGAGGAGCGACAAACAACTCCCCCCTGGATACGAATAAAGTATGTGGTTCGGTCCTGCTAACCGGCGATAGGTCCACGCCTGATTGGCCGCTGGCGCGAGGCACGAGACGGGGCACGGGATAACAGTTTCAAAACAAAGGACGTTTACTTTCTTAACATTCACAGGAAATTCAAAACAGACAGACAGAAGGTTTGACGACTTAATAACACTGCCGTTGACACCCCGTCGGGGTCAGAGCTGCCAAGAGACCGACATTAAGCACATTGATGAGAATAAATGAAACGGTACTCGCCGTTACGAGCACAAGAAGGAGGTGACAGTAAATGAAGGGGATAGTAGAGTATACAATAGGCGGGGTTGGAGGTTTCCCCCAACTGCTAACAAAGGCCCGCGAAGAACACATACAGCGTGGTGCACTGAAGGAGGTGGATAAGAAGCCCGTGCGGTCCACTTAGAGAAATACAACAGAGAAGATGATTAGAAAGAGTCCGAAGGAAAGTAGAGAAGGGGAGAACGTCTTAGCTGCGGTCCGGCTGATGGTCTCGCCGGGGTGACGGAGGCTGTCGGTCATCTGTGCTGGGGCGCCGCTCATCAGCGACGCAATTTGGGCGAACTCCGGCCGCGCACTTTCACCTCCTCGAAGCGATCTTCGGGGGCCCGGAGTTCACCGCCGTCGTCACTCGGCCTCCCCAGCACAGCCCTCAAGGCCGACGCCGCGACCCGGCCGTCCGTCCGGCCACCGCCAGTTCTCAGCCATTCTCCCCGCAAACCCCGCACTGCACCACGCACACAGTCCACCGGGCCGTGCGTCTTCCAAGAATTCGCGGGGCGCAGCCTTTCGTAGGCCGGGGCACTCTCGCCCACCTCTCTCCCCGAAACACATGGCCAGCCGACCCGGGTGCGACAATGGCGGCGAAAACATTCCTTCGCTACGCGGTACGACTCCTCTCGGCCAAAAAATGGCGAGCGGCAAGAAAACCCGTCAAGGAGGGACATGAATTTCGCGACAGGGTAAACGACGCCACATGAATATAAATGTATCATCAGTGGCAGTAGCGGTTGTCTATCAAAAGAAAATTCTAAAAGCGTGAGAACAAAAATCACCTCCCCATGCACTTTCCCGCGATAAGATTTCTTACGTCACAAATCGCGAATGGTGAAACGCAATTGGCGGAGCTTTTCCAAGCGTTTTTGAGGAATAAAAATAGGCAGTGAGGTGCCGACATTTTACCGTTAAATATATTGTAATACAGTGTTTCGAACCTCATAGAATTTCATCATCATCTGTACTTTATCATCAATACTAATTCTTGACTCCTGTCATCATCATCGCCTCTACATAATCATGATCACCGCGTGCGGCTCTTTCTTCGCCAGAGCGCCTGAATTTACGGTCGACCCAACCATTCTCTCTCAATATGCATGCGAAAACTTCCGCTTATCCCTCTTTAAGACATAAATTCAGCCTCTTGATGATTCCTTCTCCAACAGACTCACTCACTACGCCTGGCGGTAAACTTTGTTTCCGTTGAGATTTCGGTGAGGTGTTTCGCCTTGTTTGACGTTCACACAAAGTGGTTCTTAGAGCAACTCGCCTAAAAGCCATGCGAGGCTGATGCTGACGCTAAGCGTCCAGCTTGTCTGTTCGCGGTTCACTCCGAAGGTGTCCACCAGTGCCACGTAGATGACTCCCGAGGAGCGGCGAACCAGGCTGCTCCACAGCAGGTTCCACGAGCAGGCCACCGCCACCAGCCAGGAGCGGGAACTGTCCGGTCCCGAGGCCGGCAGGCCTCGACAGCATGGCATGCTGCGCTGCAACTCCTTCGTGACGGCGTCAGTGAGCACTCAGCTTCCTGGCCCGCCGATGGGTGTCATTGCGACTGCGCATTGCAATACATCCGTCAGGGAAAAAAAGGAACCCTCGCTACTCTCGCGTGTGCGAACATAATTGTAAGCAGGGCGTTTATATTGCCTAATGAACTTTAGATTATAAGAACAGACATCTTGCGCCTGGTAAAGCAACATTTGAAGGAAACAAGTCTTCAAGTTTCCCAGCACAGCATTAAAAAGATGCTGATCGGGTGGAGAAATCACCGGCACACCTTACAAGGCTAGGTCCCCCCATTATTTACCATCAACTACAACAACGACGACGAGAACTTCACTGATATCCTCGACTGGTATTTTTTTTTATTTATTCACACGGCACACGCATAGCGCCACCGGCAACGTGCGGCTTTTGTAAAAAAAAGAGGAAACGATTGACCATTTCGGGTATAATTTCCTCGACTTCAAGAACTGTCTCAGAATCTCGAGTGCAAATACTGCGTTCGGGAAGCATTCCTCGGCCCAGGTACGAATGCTCTAGAACCTTCTAAATCCAAGTTTTCTATGTCTCACTGGTGGCGTATGTCGCATTGAAAACGCACTGCAGGAAAGCCAACTGTAGCAAACGATGATGCTGATGATCGTAGGTGCAATGAAAGAAAAAAACGCTTCCCGTGCTTGGAGTCCAACCTGGGTCCCTCACGTTATGAAGGTGACGTCTACAGTATTGCACCATTCCGTCACGGCCAAAGGAGTTTGAATTTGCAGAGGGGCGCGTGGATGTGCAAAATTAGAAAAATCATGCACCTCTTCGTCTGATCATGATGGTTGCGGAACACGAAGCTTTTTTCGCGCGAAATCAAATGGCGAAGGGTCAAAGCCGAGGCGATCTAAAGTATAAACAAACTGCATGCAATGCTCAACGTGCCAAAGTAGAAACTAAAACGAAAACCAAGGAATGCGCCACCAGAAAGCTTCGCGTTAACCACTGACATCATTAGGCGTAGTGGTGTATGGTTTTATTAAATACGTTCATAAGACCTCAGGTATTCCTACAGAGCGCTAAACACCCATCCCCTTTAAAGTCGGCCTCACTACTGCTTAAATATGCATTCCAGGGAAGCAGGAGCGTAGAGAGGGGAATTGTAAGGCTCCAGCACGCACCCCCCCCCCCCCATTCCCGAAATTTGGTCGCGCTGTCACGCGCGGCGACCAAGGCAACCACCTGCGACGGAAAGCATCCTGGGATTTTCTCTATAGAACCCCAGAAATCCTGCCCGGAATGCGCGCCTACTCTCCCTTGGTGACCTGTTATGAAGGCCTCCTATGAAGGCCTCCTATGCGATGAAGGCCTCCTATGCGATGCCTTCATCCACGAGGTTGTTCTGCAAACGCGCGCTCCGCAGCGCTACGGAGAGTTGCTGCAGAACAAACGGAGATTCACGGGCGTAACCGCGGGCATGGCTGCTTCAGTACCTCCACGCAACCAGGGCCGCCGCCGGAAACCAGTGCGCTAGACTCCGGACTTCGTCTAACCCCCCCAGCCCAGCCCCTTTCTACATTGCGCGAATTTACCTGCGCATTTGCTGCTGCTGATCGGCAAAACGATCTATTGCCACAGCGACAAAAATACGCGTCTTGCCGCACGTGCGGCTCAGCAGCAGCGAATATTGTGTTGCCAGTGACACTTTTGCCTTGATCAAAGTATAACCCTGTCGCATGTTCCACCGCGAGTGTAACTTTTGACGTATTGCGTGCGTGCGTGCGTGCGTGCGTGCGTGCGTGCGTGCGTGCGTGCGTGCGTGCGTGTGCGTGCGTGCGTGCGTGCGTGCGTGCGTGCGTGCGTGCGTGCGTGCGTGCGTGCGTGCGTGCGTGCGTGCGTGCGTGCGTGCGTGCGTGCGTGCGTGCGTGCGTGCGTGCGTGCGTGCGTGCGTGCGTGCGTGCGTGCGTGCGTGCGTGCGTGTGTGTGTGTGTGTGTGTGTGTGTGTGTGTGTGTGTGTGTGTGTGTGTGTGTGTGTGTGTGTGTGTGTGTGTGTGTGTGTGTGTGTGTGTGTGTGTGTGTGTGTGTGTGTGTGTGTGTGTGTGTGTGTGTGTGTGTGTGTGTGTGTGTGTGTGTGTGTGTGTGTGTGTGTGTGTGTGTGTGTGTGTGTGTGTGTGTGTGTGTGTGTGTGTGTGTGTGTGTGTGTGTGTGTGTGTGTGTGTGTGTGTGTGTGTGTGTGTGTGTGTGTGTGTGTGTGTGTGTGTGTGTGTGTGTGTGTGTGTGTGTGTGTGTGTGTGTGTGTGTGTGTGTGTGTGTGTGTGTGTGTGTGTGTGTGTGTGTGTGTGTGTGTGTGTGTGTGTGTGTGTGTGTGTGTGTGTGTGTGTGTGTGTGTGTGTGTGTGTGTGTGTGTGTGTGTGTGTGTGTGTGTGTGTGTGTGTGTGTGTGTGTGTGTGTGTGTGTGTGTGTGTGTGTGTGTGTGTGTGTGTGTGTGTGTGTGTGTGTGTGTGTGTGTGTGTGTGTGTGTGTGTGTGTGTGTGTGTGTGTGTGTGTGTGTGTGTGTGTGTGTGTGTGTGTGTGTGTGTGTGTGTGTGTGTGTGTGTGTGTGTGTGTGTGTGTGTGTGTGTGTGTGTGTGTGTGTGTGTGTGTGTGTGTGTGTGTGTGTGTGTGTGTGTGTGTGTGTGTGTGTGTGTGTGTGTGTGTGTGTGTGTGTGTGTGTGTGTGTGTGTGTGTGAGAGAGAGAGAGAGACTAATTTTGGCGCAATTATCCGCAGTACGCGACGGTTGACAAGCTGCTCCTACGCGATATATTGGCTTAAAAGACAGACGTTTAAGATTTGTCCCTAACCGTCGCATGTGTGCAAAAATGAAGAAAAAAAATACTCTTGTATGACAAAGCGGCAATAAAGTCCGTTCCGTGCTTTGTTAGTTTTAGATGAATTAGTTATCTACTTCCATGTTTCTTGCTTCCACGTTTCTTAAGCATATATGTATATGTTTGTTCTACATTTCCATATTTCTTCAAGTGATATTGGCTCTTGTGACGACAAAACTGAAAATTTCAAGCAGTGGTAGCAAAGTAAAGCTGTAGACTGGGATAGTTGGTAATTCATAGTGATCAAATGTAGCGCAGCAGAAACACACGGGACGGAAAGAATACACACGGACGAGTGCTCACTTCCAACTGATTGTTCCAACTGAAAGGAACGACTGTGTTAGCAAACCGTCGGTTGCGGTATCTGACCGTGAACTACATTTCCTGCAATGTGATGCCATACGCGACAGGCCACTGTGATTGTCAAAATGTTTGGCGCGTGTTGGGTGTACTCGTTCCTTCTTTACCAGTTTTTTAAATGCAGAGCATTTCTTTAACTCACGATGTCACCCGGCGTTGGCGTGCCTCGGCGTCCGCAACAGCCGTTCCAGGAGCGCCCTCTCCCCCCCTCTTCCTCTCCTGCATCACGCTACCCTCCTCGCTCTCAACAACAGGTCCGCACCCCTCCCCCTACACTATGTAAAAAAATAATACTTACCGGCGCCTGGTTTCGATCCCACGACCCTGCGGGTGGAACGCAAGGTACATGGTGCTCTACCCACTGCGCCACAAAGCCGACACAGAAACAAAGGCTACGAACGCGCCTTATATCCTTGACTCATTCAAACTACGTCAAGAAGCTGCTGATACAACGCATTCACTACCTGTGGGCGGAACGCGAGGTACATGGTGCTCTTCCCACTGCGCCACAAAACCGACACAGAATGAAAGGCTACGAACGCGCCTGATATCCTTGACTCATTCAAACTACGCCAAGAAGCTGCTGATACAACGCATTCACTACCACCAACTCCCCAAACACTAAACGTTAACGCAATACACCCACCCCCTATGCGACGCATTTACTCGAGTCCCCCTCGCGGGGAGATGGGCCCTTTTTTGTTTTTGTTGTTGTGTTTTTCCTCTTTTTATTGTTCCTGCTAAGGCTAAGCATATATATTTGCTGTCATGTGAATAAAGAATCAGTTGGAAGTGAGCGCTCGCCCGTGTGCATTCTTTCCGTCCCGTGTGTTTCTGCTGCGCTACATTTGCTGAGTGATAGCAAGTCTGCCAGAATTCTCGGAGCATGAGAATAATTTTGTTTATGAAATATTTTTTTCTTGTTCTTGGTAGGTAATAGCTGTGTATTTCCAGTGAATAGATAATATTTTCAGTTATAGTTATGTGTATTATCAGTTAATAGTTATGTAAATGTTATAAATATTTTAATTATTTGAAAAATCATATTAGGGAGGTCGAGGTGCAATCTCGGCACCCACCCCGAGCAAAATTTCATGCAACGCCGCCTGCAGGGAAGGCATCTTTCGGAACAATATAAGCTAACTGATAAGGGAGCAAAAGTGGTACTAATCAAGTGCTACAGACGGACGGGCGGATTTACTCGTTGAGTTTACACAGAAATGCTGAAGCATTTAAAATGTGAGTGACCTATCTTACAATGTAGCCCCGCACGCAAGGAAGACGGAGCATGGAGCGCGGAGCTTCTATTCATTCTCGGGCGAATCCCGCAATGTTGTGTGTGTCCTGCATTGTACGCAGAGTGTGAGAGAAAGAATTAACGTTTAGCATTCTTGATGCCATACGGTCGCCCCAAACGAGTCGGCAACCGACTGACCCGTACCTGTTCCTGCCCCGTCACCGTGCCAGTGTGACGTCGTTAATTGTGGCGATTCCGATTTCAGGGTCCCTGGAATCTGCGTTCAATACCCCATACTTGCGAGTGCTTTTATTTGTAAGATCTTCGATAAAAATGTCCACGCAGGCACCCACGCACTCGCGAAAACTTGACGAGAGGCTGGGTACTACTGGAGGTATTTTATGCCTAAAAGAAGGCATAATATTGACAAAGAACAACCTTAAGCCAAGTTCTCACAAACAAGTCAGAGCCTGCTAAAAACCAGTCCACACCTGTAAAGGTATTCACGCAATACCTGCTACAGCCGTACGCTCAATTCCACCGGGCGAAAAAGTATTCCACACAATGGAATGCTATACACCATTGTTTAACTATAGCGTATACGGTGAAGCCACAATGAGTGAGGGCGTTTGTGCATTTTGCTCTAATCGAAATACCATTGTTGCCCCAAGAGTCACGTTCCTCCCTTATCGGGGTATAGGACGTCCTGCAAAGCTTAGTACAGCGTGGGGGCAAAGAAAAAGCAGCGTCAAGATAAGCTTATATCAGTAATGCAAAGGGAAAAACACCTTATTGCTTTTAACGTGAATGCGTTTGCGAATACCACTGCCAACGACGTACGTTCTTATCGAAAACGGCTGCAGGGGCGTTTGTTAGATAACGGGGCGTGCGCTCAGGCCCGTAAGCTAGCTCGTGGAAATGTCCAGATCGAGGAATCATCCCAAACACGCAGGAAGTGCATCGTCACGCCAGCATATTGCGCAGCTTTCCTTCGGGATTTCGCCGATTACGGGCAACAGAATCACTGCACAGATTCACCCAGCCTCGTGGCGGTTTTGCTCGGGGTGGGGTTTCAGATGTTGGAGTAGATGCCCCATCACACTCAGCGTTTTATTTTATCGTAGAGGGTGAGGTATGACAAAAAATAGGGTGAGCATGAAGCTCCGAAGAACGCAAATCAATTAATTAACCTTCACATTATCCCCATTATCGAAGTCTAGTACCGCAAACACTTCGTCTACTTCCTTAGCATCATAGCGTGTGGCTGCTCTCGTTGGGATGTGTGTGTGTATGTGCATGTATGTATGTATCTATGTATGTATGTATGTATGCATGTATGTATGAATATATATATATATATATATATATATATATATATATATATATATATATATATATATATATATAAGGTTAGTAGAGACAGAGGCACACGAGAAAGACGTAGAAATAGAAATAAGTTTACTGACGTTTCAGGAAGAGGACTTCCTTTCTTCAGAGAAAGACGTAGGAAATAGAAATAAGTTTACTGACGCTTCAGGAAGCGGACTTCCTTTCTTCAGTCTGAAGAAAGGAAGTCCTCTTCCTGAAACGTCAGTAAACTTATTTCTATTTTCTACGTCTTTCTCGTGTGTCTCTGTCTCTACTAACCTTATTTTTTCGCGCTCTGTGTGAATTTTTATCTTTCCATACTATATATATTATATACATTTATGATAAACGGTTACGCTAGTGAAGGTTAAATACTAAAAAGGGGTGCAATAAAAAACATTACAACTTTACTTCGAAAACATAAAATAAAGAACGGTCCCCGTCCGAAACGTCAATGTAAAGTTATGTTTTCGAAGTAAAGTTGTTATGTTTTATATTACACCCCTTTTACGATATATATATATATATCTTTGAAAAAGACCGGCCCCCGGTCGAAACGTTAGAATAAATGTTGTTATGTTTTTCAGTTTGACTTCTCTATCGTATATATATATATATATATATATATATATATATAAACGCTGTGTCTAAAGGTACGTCGGACGTACCCGCAAGATTTCTTAAAGATACGTCGGACGTAAGATACTTCGGACGTATCCGCGAAACTTTATTAAGTACGTCGGTGTATTCGGTTTCACTCAGCCCAAACATGCAGCGTACGTTCAGCGTTTTCTCGCGCCGACGTCGCGTCGCCAGAAATGCACGGCGACGCGAGCTGAAACTGGAGCGACGCCGATGTCTACGCTCGCCAGATATCGGCGTCGACGCAGCGCGATAGAGCATCGGAAATCGAGCGGCAGCGTCCGTCTTCGCGTGGTTTGGGGTCGTTCCTTTCAGCAGAAAACAATCAATTTCTTTTTAACTTACGGTAATCGGTTGCCTTGAGACAAATTGCAAGCTATTTCTATTCCCAAGCGCTCATCCATTTGTAGCTTGTTCGGCTTTCATCGGGGATATCGGGGATCTGCGATAGCTTTGTGTGAGTTAAATGAGGGAGCTCTGATTACATCACATCCAGTATTAGCATAATGTGGCTTGTCAGCAAGATCGGTGCGTGACGAGCAAGCGTTATCAACGCCAGAATTCTGGCGCATTCCATTCCATTCGTAGCTCCCGTGGCTTGCGCAGGGGAGACCGGGGATGTGCGATAGCTTTTGTTGGCTCAAATAAGGGAGCTGTGGTTACATTGCTTGTAGCACTAGCATTATTGTCCTCGGCTCCAAGATCGGTGCGCAAGAAGCAAGCGTTACCACTGCTCCAAGCTCTCAAGTACGACCAAAAGAAAGCACACACACGACACTCTTTGTGGGAAGCCTCAGTTGGTACACCAAATTCTTCGAGGCTCCTCGTCTCGTGCCGTGGTCGTGCGGTTGAGAGCCGGCCTACTGATTTGAAAGTCTGTGGTTCGAATCCCAACAAAACCCCTCTTTTTTTTCTTTTTTTTTTGTGGCGAGGGTTTGATCAGCTGTTTGTTACAGGGTACAGACAGGGTGCCAGAGTACCTTGCCTTTCAACCAACAAATGACGTTCGACGGTAACCTCAGTATCAAGGCAGCGCTGCAATTTGTTTTGCTTACAATTTGAATTCACGAACGTGCAGTCGGTACGCAACATGAAGGTTAAATCAAGTAGCAAGTAAAGCAGTTGTTCGAGGTGCGTCTTCGTTTATCATTCTATCTTATTTTGTTTATTTAGTGACGCTAGATTTGACCGTGATGGCTCGAGATACATTTCGCAGCATTTTAATATTTACCCGCCAACAGACTATAGCAATAAGTAAAGACGCCAAGTGATTTTTTTTTTCTTGCTAAAGCTAAAGTCTTGATAATTGCAGTTCAAGAAGCGACAATAACTGCTCATAAACGACTACAACAGGATGGCATAGGTGTCCAGCAACGCCTGCCAACGCAGCAACTGGCGCGCGACTTCGCCGGCCTCCTGCGGGCCCGCGCGTTGACGCCGAACGAGAAACATATGAGAGAGAAAAAAAGAAAGATACTCGCGTCGCACATGATTTTGTTTCCCTTTTGCGAGAACCCGTAGTGGTCCGCATTCGATCTCTGACCTCAGCGAAGGCTCTAACCGTCCCTTCAAATAAGGTCCAACTAGAGAACACGAGGGAAAAAAATACATTCTGCGTCAGGTTAGGCATCAGATTCTTGGCATATATACAGCAAACGCGTGATGGTTTTGCCGTCGATGGTTCGAGATAACCACGCTAGTTTTGAGCAACGCCGCTTTCGAGCCACTCTGGGCCCTGTACGTCCGACGTATCTTTAAGAAATCTTGCGGGTACGTCCGACGTACCTTTAGACACAGCGATATATATATATATATATATATATATATATATATATATATATATATATATATATATATATATATATATATATATATATATATATATATATATATATATATATATATATATATATATATATATATATATATATATATATAGTATAAGTAAAGAGTCGGATACACAGCAAGAACAATAACAAACAATGTTTACTTACGTAGCGGCAACGGGACTTGCCTTCATCAGAGTAAAGTTACATGATTTTTTAAAGTTACATGATCAACTTTACTCTGATGAAGGCAAGTCCCGTTGCCGCTACGTAAGTAAACATTGTTTGTTATTGTTCTTGCTGTGTATCCGACTCTTTACTTATACTATTTCTGCGCGCTTTGTGAGTTTATCTTTTTCTAGATTTATATATATATATATATATATATATATATATATATATATATATATATATATATATATATATATATATATATATATATATATAACCAATAAAACTTGGAAGATGGTAGGGAAGACAAGAAATGAAAGCTTCGAACAAGGTAGCGACCACTATTGTTGCCAACATTTCAGCAAAGGGAGACTACATTGTGTGGAGTCTCTTTGCTGAAACGTTGGCAACAATCGTTGTTGCTACTTTGTTCGATGATTTCTTTTCTTATATATCTATATATATATATATAAGCAATAAAATACTTTCTTCCATTGAAAAAAGACAGGGAACTTCACGTACGAATTACAGGAATTACAAAAACAGCTTCCCACCCTGTTTTTTTTCAATGGAAGGAAGTTGTTTATTACTTTGCTTTTTAGAAAAGAGTTTGTCGCCCGCGGTACCGCATCTCCTGTTACTATGAAACGTCGCTTTTTTGTTCTTTCCTTTTTTTTCTTTGGTGTGGAGAGATTGGGAGGACCACAACGTCACGAAAGTTTGTACGCACATCCGCCAATGTTCTTAACAAGGGTGCACTGCAGCACACCTTCCGCATAAGCATGCGTGCTTCTAGGTTGTATGTTATTCAGATGAAGACTGGTCCTCCAGTCGAAACGTCAGTCAACCACTGTTTTTGTTTTTAATCGTGAGCCAACCATTTTCTCAACTATACATACATACATACATACATACATACATACATACATACATACATACATACATACATACATACATACATACATACATACATACATACATACATACATACATACATACATACATCTGCCAGCACATTACCTCGGGCGTGTAGAAATATTGGCGGAGGAGTACACAGTTGACGACGATGGCTTGGTGGGGTAGTTGGTCATGCATCCTTAAAGGGGGTGTTACAGCGCCCTAACACAGGGCACAGGAGCAGCATGCAATCTGCGCATTGCCCTGTCTTTCTTCTTTGTGCTCTCGTCTTAGTGCGCTGGGACATCCCCTTTAACCGTACGCAGTTGTGCATAGATACGCATTATGGGATTCACCCGTTTCTCTTCACAAAGAAAACGACCGAAACTTTTTTTTTTTATTTTGCACCGCACTGTCACAAGAGGCATCAGCCTAACTGAAATTTGGGAGAGCCTTTCTAGGTGTCCATTCGTTGCCAGACTAGCCGCTGTCTATGTGCGTAGCCTCGTCAGCTGGAACACATCCAAGCGGTGATTTAATTCCTTCTGCCGCGATGCGAAATTCCCGGAGATATGTGGGGTCATTAGAGCGATTATTATCAGACTGTCTCGGTATACGCCCTTCGTAAAGAGTTCACCCTTGGCAAGAAAGCGGAAATTGTGCTTCCCTACTGCCCCGATAGTGCGATGACCCTGTTTCGTATACCGTTAAATAACGGTCTACAAGTTATCTCAATATCGCGATGTATTGTGTGGAAGACAATTCCGGCGACACAATCCCGCCACTAGCACGAAGATTAAAAAATGAAAAAAGAAACATTAAGGGGAGCATTCCCGAGTCGTGTTTTTCTCATCTCACTACATGTGACCCAGTTCTACAATGGAACAGAGTCTAGCTGTCTCTTCACACAATAAAATATGTTCATAGAAAGAATACCCCCCCCCCCCTCCCAAACCCGAAATGTTGCTATGTAATTACAACCATAGGACAAAATACGTAGTTTAACCGCATGACACGTCATTATAATTCTTCCCCAACCCAAAAACTGGAATTCCTTCGTCTACACAGATCCACACAGATGTTAATAATAGCCACCAGTAACAAGACGACATACCATTCCATCGTTAGCCATGCTAAAATCCGAACGGACAATAAAAGAAACTAAGTGCGCCAAACGTCACTGTTAGAGCTTATGGAAATAAAGCGGGTCATGCGGCGGAGGTAGTTGTGTAAGGAAATTTAAGACTTGTGCACGCGCTCTGAACGAACTTAAGAGGGGAGCAACGCAGCTTCAGAGAGGAGCTCTCGATTTTCACATCATCGGGCCTTCTGCTCATACAAGATATTTGCACCAGCATTTCAACTTCACAAAGGCTATAACCACCCCAGTTTGCTTGTCATGACTTTGTTAAAAAAAGAAGTACTACAGGGAATTTTTAAAGCACGGATTATACAGGTTTTGGGGATTGTAGAGCAAAGGTCATTGCTTTACTTTATTTTGCACATATACGACAAACTTGTACAAGATGTTGCGGTTCAACAGAATATCTTTTTGCAACATTTACCTTTACCCATTCCTCACCCCCTCCCCAAGAATAAACGAACAAAGCAGCCAACTTCACAACGCTATATAGCTGGGCTCGACTGGGCTGTGATCCTGTAATGCGTATATGTCTATGCAATACATTGCTAAGCGATTGTTTTTGTTTCTTTTTCGCGCCAGATTACTTCGGATCCGCTTAGCCTTCTTTACGCCATAACAACCCTCAAATACCTCTTGCAACCGCCTGCATTTTAAGCCCCTTCTGGTTTCAGTTTTAAAAAAAAATCTTGTGAAACAAAATGTGTTGCTCTTCCTTATCTTCAACTTCATAAAGGCAACTGTGTCTCTTTTTTTAACCTGTGCTAACTGCTTTTGCAAACACATGCACACACAACATATTGAAGTTGCGAAATGGTGCGGTTAAATCCATTATATGCCCAAAGGCATAACCAGAGCTACCCCATTCACAACAAAGCGTTCATGCAACGCTAGTGACATTGGTAAGAAACATAGCTGTTGTGTTCGGGCCCTGCTGCTTGAACAAAGTGCAGATCTTTCGACACCTGGAAATCACTGTTAACCACAAAATGTTGATTACAAGATGAGTTCTCGATTTTATACGTCTCCAGTATGTATACTATACGAAGAGTAAGAAAGTCAATACGAGAAATGGTCATTATTTGTGAAAAACATCGTCGACGCACCCAGTTAAAGAGCCCGATAGCATTTTGTTACGCTAAACGCATTACGCCAAACGCATCTGTTATGCCAAACATCCCGCAGTGTGTGTAGTCAGCAGTGTTTAATAGCGTTTAATGCAGATTACGCAATGCATGAAGGTTCACAGAATTTAAAATCGGTGCCAAGTTCAGTTTGGGCTGATGTAAGCTGCTTGTTTGACGTGTAGCGCCTGCTATTACATACACTGCGCACTACGGTCGAGTGACCGTACTGTACCCTTCCGCCATGCCGATGACCGCGCATGCGTGGTGAAACGCAGAGGCAACACAATGAATCTGCACGATAACAACAACCGTATAGCCGTTACAGTAATTAACGAGTGTACTTTGGAAGCAGCTTACGTTCAAACATACCGCAAAAAGTGACCTTTTAATCAGCGTATAGGCAAAACTGCTTGCGCATATGAAACAGGCCTCCGTGAAACACTATAAGGCTATTTAAAAATAAATTCTCTAGTTTACGCTGGTGCATTTCCTGCAGGCTTCTCTGGGTCGGCCCTACATGCACTGTTCTTCGTCAAATTAAAAATTAACTTAGCGAGTGCCTTAATGGGCAGTTATTTGCACTGTACCCTCAATTTTGATTTCGGCCCATTGCAGGAATATTTTACAGAAATATTTTACAGGAATTTCTCGCGGAAATTTTTTACAAAAAGCGCGGCAGATAGGCAATCATTTTGCACTTCCTTCTAGCTATTTTGTTATTATAAATAGAGATTATTTATCCAAGCAAATTTCAAGTACCCAGAAAATTTAAAAAAAAAGTAACGACAATGATAATAATAGTAAGTAAAAATTAACGAACGAAATCAAAAGGTGTGCCTATCTTATACACTCCCCTCACAAGATGAAGACAAAATTTAAAAAAAAGTCGGAAAGGCAGACCGAAACCCCAACAACTCGCAATAGAAACCAACTGTGTAATTCCCTCTATTTGAACAAAGCTGAACAAAAATTTGTTAACACGTTTAGTCGTTACAACAGGGTAAATGGCGATGATTGGTCGAAGGAAATAAAACGCACAATGAAGAGAAGCATGCGAATGCTTACGCACATAGTTTCCGAAAATTTTGCACACTCCTTCATGTAAAAAAAAAAAAAACGGGAGTTGTTCAACCTTCGACACTGCTTCTAATACTTACACACCCAATGCGTCCCAGAGAAGACAGATCAGTTACCTGGACTGCTGAGCACGAGGACTCGGGTTCGGTTCCCGGCCACGGCGGCCCTTTTCTGATGGAGGCGAAAAACAAAAACGCCCGTCTGTGCGAGAGTTTGGTGCACGTTAAAGATCCCTAGGTGTTTAAAATTAATCCGGGGCACTCCACTACGGCGCGCTTAGCCGCCTTCCTTGCGTCAACGCGTTAAACCTTACAATAATAATAAAAAAAAAACAGTTACCTGGATGCCTTTTGTATTCGATTATCCCGGATTAACGAAGAACAGAAGCTCGCCGCTGGCAGCCTACACTCAATACGTCCTTCTTCCCTGGTGTTTAGAGTCTAATGAAGAGAGCGAAACCAAGGCCTAACACTGAAGATAGCGGTTGCACGACCTGCGCCTTATCGCAGCGGATGTCACGGCGCGCAGAGCGTCACAGCGTACGCGGAGCATAGCTCGTAGATATAGGTCAGACATCCACCCTTCCGTTGCATGTTCCTGCCCTTTGGAAATACGCATTGTGTCGCGTCATGAATGTCTATAAAAGGGAGCCTGGGGGAAGTCCAAGGAGTGGACGGAAAAAAATTCGTTTGGTGGTAATTTGCGACTGGGCATACTTTTTAGCTGATTATCTGAATGAAACTTGGAAGGGCTACTGTTTCGTTCTAAGGTCAAACATGAAGCTGTTCGTTTCTCTCCCGCGTCCTAGGCATCTTACCGCCTGTGTAACACACCAATGCAAAGCGCTAGACCACGGAGGACAACAGTCAGGTCACATTGGTCCGTGAGACGTCCTAGTCTATACCCCCCCCCCCTCCCTTACCGTGCACGCATGACTGGCAACTGATGATGTGCGCGTGCTTAGACGTGAAGGACACCGGGCGAAATGCCACACCGGAAGCCCTTCATGCACGACGAAAAAACACCGGCAGAAACGTCACACTAGGAACCTTTGAACAAAGAAACGCAAAACGCTAGCTCTTCGATACAAAACATTTTCGGACTACACCGATTTATCCACGGACACCTTACGTGGATACCGAGGCATATTGTCGCGAAATTCATGTCCCTCCTTGACGGGTTTTCTTGCCGCTCGCCATTTCTTGCCGTTCGCCGAGAGGAGCCGTACCGCAAAGCGAAGGAATGTTCTCGCCGCCATTGTCGCACCCGGGTCGGCTGGCCATGTGTTTCGGGGTGAGAGGTGGGCGAGAGTGCCGCGGCCTACTGAAAGCTGCGCCCCGCGAATTCTCGGAAGACGCGCGGCCCGGTGGACGGTGTGCGTGGTGCAGCGCGGGGTTTCCGAGGAGAATGGGCTGAGAACTGGTGGTGGCCGGACGTACGGCCAGGACGCGGCGTCGGCCTTGAGGGCTGTGCTGGGGAGGCCGAGCGACGACGGCGGTGAACTTCGGGCCCCCGAAGATTCCCCAAGGAGGCGACAGTGCGCGGCCGGAGTTCACCCAAATTGCGTCGCTGATCAGCGGCGCCCCACCACAGACGACCGACAGCCTCCGTCACCCCGGCGAGACCATCAGCCGGACCGCAGCTAAGATGTTCTCCCCTTCTCCACCTTTCCTCGGACTCTTCCTATTCATCTTCTGTGTTATATTTCCCTAAGCGGACTGCACGGGCTTCTTATCCGCCTCCTTCAGTGCACCACGCTATATGTGTTTCTAGCGGGCCTATTGTTAGTAGTTGGGGGAAGCCTCCAACCCCGCCTATTGTACACTCTACTGTCCCCTTCATTTACAGTCGCCTCCTCCTCGGGCTCGCAACGGCGTGTACCGTTTCTTTCATTGTGATTAATGTACTTCGTGTCGGTGTCTTGGCAGCTCTGACCCCAACAAGGTGTCAACTGCAGTGTGTATTAACTCGTCAACCCTCCTGTCTGTCAGTTTCGAATTTCCTGTGAATGTGAAGTAAATGCCAGTTGTTTTGAAACTGTTTTCCCGTGCCCCGTCTCGTGCCTCACGCCAGCGGCCAATCAGGCGTGGACCTATCGCCGGTTAGCAGGTCCGAACCACATCCTTTATTCGTATCCAGGGGGGAGTTGTTTGTCGCTCCTCCCGTCCGAAGCATCGGCCACTAAATTACCTCGCTCAATTCTGTGACACATATACAGCTTCCCTGTAGAAGGTGTGTTGTGAAGGGGGGGGGGGGGGGGGGGGGGTGAGTGAGTGAGCTGGGGGCATCAATTTCGCTTAATTGCTACGCCTTAGGTATGACTAAAAATCATGCGCGCTCCGAAACGGTTAACCAATTTGAGGTGTTCAACGCGCGCCGACATCTCGTGCATTGGGATGTTTTAGGGGCGAACCCCTTAGGGGCACGGCCTATTGGCGTCTCCTGTCGTCGTCGTAATCGTCGTATCATGTAGTAACAGCACTAAAACACCGGGACGCTCGTTTACACCTCGCGCTGGAGAGCTTCGGGCTTCAAAGTCCAGAGACTTTTACAGCAAAGCTGTGTACCTCTACCCCAAACGGTTTTATATCCGTTGGTAAGAACGCCAAGGTGCACTTATATACTGCATGCTTCGCTCCTCCTCAGGTTTCACGTTAGCGGAGATGGCGCGGGATTTTCTTTTTTTTTTTTTTCTACCTCCGTTAGACGAAAAGCCCACGCGTCCGAGATCGAACCTACGTGTTCGTGCACAGCAGCACAACGCCTTATGCAGAGCATAGGAGGAGACGTCCGTTTATCGATGTTCAAGTTCCTCATTCAGTCTCTATAGGCGCGTCATTATGGATGCAATTAGGCATTATATACGCTTGGACGATAATACAGACAGGGAAACCAAACAAACTTTTAACAGCGGGGGAAGGGGGGGGGGTGACTATATTCAATATAACAATATGCACTAGAGGATTTGATAAGTTGCAACCAGAATAAAAATGCCGAAAGCACTTTATGCTTACAACTACTCAAGAGGCAACCGTAATTTGTCGCCATTTCTCGTAAATAATGCACAGATCACCACATTATGCGTCAGTTAGCCTCTGACGCTCCAAGTGGTGTTCATCGATATCACGATAATTTTTTTTCCTTGTGCTGTGTAGTTGACCAAAGGGCCACTCTCTTTGCTACGCGGTTGCGTCTCAACGCTGCGCTCATTTTTACCACAAACACACATTGAAGAAAATGCTGGCAATGAAGCCGAAAAATTACTACTGCAAGGCAGCACAACGAAGCTGTGACGAAATCTTCTATCGTAACCGGTACACATGAATAATCTATGCGGATTACGTCAGTCAAACTTGCCCTTTCCACTTTTCCCCCCTTCTCCTGCCCCCCCCCCCCCCTTTCCCTACCTTGTAATATCTTTGCAACGCCACACTGACCTTGAACGAATAGATGTAAACCATTCAGTGCGGGCTCACCGTATGTCGCTCGGCGGGCTGAAAGTGATCTCTTTCGTCACAGCGACGCATTTGGTGACCTCACAGGTCCGGGATCTTTATTAACTTAAACACACACGCGCACACATCCGCCGTAACACATCTTCAGTAGCGGCCGCTACACGCCCGCCCTCCCGGGACCGCTGAATAGCGCATTCTAAAAGCGTCTCGACTTCACGGACTCCCAGGCAAGCGCTCGCGAAATCCGCGCTCGTCTGATTACGAAACAGACGCTGAAGGAGGTTGGGGGGGATCTCCGTGCCAGTGGTGAAACGTAACTCCTCACGCGCATTGCGTGGTGAAGTCAGTGAGATGCCACGGCCGTTCACCGGTACGACCGCGAAGTGGAAGACCCCGCTGGCGCCAGTTATTCACGTCCGGTGCGCCTTATGTTCGCTCCTCGGGTTGTCGGCAAACCAGGAAAGATCGCAGCAGCTGCGCAAAGGAAGCTAAGCCGTGTCCTTCAGTGGGAGAAAGAGATAAAGAAAGGCAAGGCGAAGCGTCAACCGCGGAGAGTCAGCAGGCGGAAAAAAAGCTACTTTGCCTGTCATTTTATCATGCGTGCCCGTTTCTTGTTGTTGCTCACGCGAGCATGAAAATTGCGAAATTGGCGACGTTCTCTTGAGTCTTACTCGGTGCCCGATGGCATTGTGAATACAGAACAGCGTGCGAACTATGTATCGAATGCGGAACTCGCGCTCCGTTAACAACCCCGGGTGGTCCGTTTGAGCATACGATCTGCTGCACTAACTCGTATACGAAAAATGAGTACTGTAAACACTGAATTTTTCGGCACCGAGGTAATTAACAATCATTCAAGAGGCCGTGAGCCCTCTCACGCTTTTTTTACATTTTATTTATTGGAAATTAGGCTATAATAATTAACTTGTTGACCGTTCAGTCTAGCCGATCTTTTTTATCATTGTTGCAAAACAGCAAAGAGCCTCAAAATTTTCCGAACGCCTTGGACTAACTTTTGCGCGAGTTTCTTGAAAGCTAGGGAATTTATTACGGTAAACGAAATATGTAAATATGAATGTGTGAAGCGAAAGTGTGGCCGCGCTTTGGAGAAAATGAGATGTCGTGATGCGTGTTTCGGAATCCAACAACATTGTCGCAAAAAATGTCCGGCAACGTTTCAAAAATGCTTCAATCATGTCTCGACTAATTTCTTGCGTATAATCCGAAATTTCAGAAAAAGTGTGAAATGGTCCAGGCCTGCTTCAGTTGATCATAATTTTTTTTTCTTACAAAATTTTCAATTTTACAACAAACATCCACGCAGTTGAAGAAAAATTTGTCCTGGCCCAGGACGAATTTTTTCCCGGTCCCGGGTTTGAATCCTGGACCAGGACGAATTTTTCTTCAACTGCAAAGTTTCTGAGGAAACTGTACAGCTTTCCTTTGTAGCTGTATGCGTGCATTCAGGTGGATGTCAATCTTTCCTTCGAACAATGTGTTCTTTATTTATTCTTTACTGCGACACCGGGCGCCTAGGATTCCCTGGCCTTATTTACCCACGTAGGACACCACTGGCGACTAGAAACAAGAAATAAAGCTTCACTGTGAGAACATCAGGAAAACTCTCCGTGCACTTCCTGTTCCAAATAAACCTCTAACCAACACGAAACTTGAGCACGAGGAGGCGGGTTCCATTCCCGGCTGCGGCGGCCGCCTTTTTGATGGAAGCGAAAAGCAAAAACACCCGTGGGTACGACATTTCGGCCCATGTTAAAGATCCCCAGGTGGACAAAATTAAACCGGAGCCCTCCACTACGGCGCGCCTCATCGCCTGTGAAATGTCGGCGCGTTAAACCCCACAATCAATCAATCAATTACCACGCAACTATATACGCATTCTTCGACGCATACACTTAAATACCCTCCTTAGACCTGCTCGTTCCTTTCTCTACCATGCCCGGCCCTCTCCAGCATGTCCCAATTGTCCCAATCCGTACGCTAATTTAGAACATTGTATTTTCTCCTGCCCCATACAGTCCCCACACTTTCCGCACCCTCCACCTCCAACATGGCGGACTTGGTGAGCCTCGGACCAGTTGACGGACCAGTTAGAGTTGGTGAACCTGGCCCGAGACGTTCTCGACGCTTAATGTTGTGTTTGAATAACTTTTAAGTGCAGATCACTTTAGGGGCTCGCCTTCTCGCCGTAGCTCGCTGGGACACGTAGCGCATAACGCTCGACTGCCGGAATCACGCGGCGCAGTGAGATAAGGCATTCAAGTAGAGCCCCTACCGTTGTCAGATGGTGGGGAGTTTGGCACCAAAGTGCCGCACCCCGGAGCAGCAAAACTCAACCACCGATCATCATTCAACTCCGATGACGCCACTCATGGTAGGGTCTCCCCCGGAGCGAGGGAGAATCTTCTCGTAGCGGAGACCCGTCGTAGCGGCGTCCCACAGAGGCTTTGAAAACCAATCGGTTTATATAGTCATAACCGTTCAAACTTGTGAAGCGCTGGCACTTGTCATACGTCTCCCCGTTGCTCAGCGCAGAGAAAACTGCAGGTACGTTTGAGCCAAAACATACGTAATTAAGCGGCAGCGCCCGCGTTCATTTAGTTTGGAACGGTCGTTGTGTTGATTTTTACGATAGTAACCGAAAAAAGTGACAGTGAAACGCCGCCCCGTGTGGGAGGAAAAGCGAGCACAAAAAGAACATAACTCCCGCTGGCGCAGTTTCGGGCAGGGGGTGCGCGAGCACTGCGGAGGCGAGAATTTTGAATTGCTTTGAGTGATAGCAGTGAGCGGATGACGGCGCTACAGCCCATTATGACGAATGACTGCTCTGCACATGCGACAGCTTTCACATTGAGTGGAACGGCTTTAATTTTTTTCCTCCTCCCCCTTACAGCGGCGGCCATTTTCTGTACTGAACAACAGCTACTACTACAACGCCGCGTGCGACAGGATCAGGCACATGCGGCATTCGTCGTAAAGCCTTACATTCGTGAAATGTTCTTAAATGAATGCAATAATTACTCTTCAAGTTCTAGTTCCTTTTATTACGGTTATATCGCTTCTTAATTTCCCCACTATGTTTCCCACCGGGACTGTCTGGCAATATTTCCTTCGCTTGTTATGCTCTAGCCGTTGCGAATCTATTACTGCCCGCATGGTGTGGTTTATTTTCATTCACAATTCGCCAATGAAGGTTTATAGTGCTTTTCCGCCTTGCTTCTTCTCGGGCTAATTATTTCCGGACCTGTTAACCATCGCGGGAAAGTTGTCTAAACATTTGCGTTACTCCTAGTGTTTTTTTAAATGCAGAGCATTTCTTTAACTCACATGTAGCGTCCGCCGTCCGTCCGCAACAGCTCAGCGCGCAGGTGCGCCCTCTCCCCCACTCCTCCTCTCCCGCATCACGCTACCCTCCTCGCTCTCAAGAACAGGTCCGCACCCCTTCCCCTACACTATATAAAAAAATAATACTTATCGGCGCCTGGTTTCGATCCCACGACCCTGCGGGCGGAACGCAAAGAACAGGGTGCTCTACCCACTCCGCCAAAAAGCCGACACAGAATGGAAGGCTACGAACGCGCCTTATATATCCTTGACTCATTCAAACTACGTCAAGAAGCTGCTGATACAACGCATTCACTACCTGTGGGTGGAACGCGAGGTACATGGTGCTCTTCCAACTGCGCCACAAAACCGACACAGAATGAAAGGCTACGAACGCGCCTTATATCCTTGACTCATTCAAACTACGTCAAGAAGCTGCTGATACAACGCATTCACTACCACCAACTCCCCAAACACTAAACGTTAACGCAATACACCCACCCCCTATGCGACGCATTTACTCGAGTCCCCCCCGCGCGGGGAGACGGGCCCAATTTTTTTATTGTAAGGGGGTTGTTTGTTGAACCTGCTGTTTTTTTTTGGGGCTTCAAATCGCTGTCGATCACACTAAACTTTTTTACACCCTTTTTGACCGAAAAGGGTGTAAAAACCTTGTCCCATGGCTAACACCTTTAAAAGGTGTTTTCGCCAAAAAAGGGTGTACGGACGAAAAAAGGGTGTAAGAACAAAAAAAAGGTGTTGAGGATGCTCAACACCCTTAAAGGGTGGTGAGGACGCTCAACACCCTAAATAAAGGGTGTTGAGCATCCTCACACCGTTTTTTAAAGGTGATGGCACGCGCAGTACCATGGTGTTGCGCATGTCATCACCATAGCCTTGGAGGCTTGCGACCTATCACCATGGTGTCCTAATGCAATTCATGGCGACAGGTGTATGTCTGGAGGCTCTGTAAGTAAATGAAATGCAACAATTTATGACTAATGGCACAATTTTAAGTTATATATACAGTGATCCCTCGTGGCATCAAACGCGGATATCTTGAAATATCGGTTAACTTGACATGACACACAAAAAAAACGTAGTAGTCTGAACCAAAAAAGAAGAAATAATAGAACTTCCCAATTTCATGCACGTGACGATCACAACATTGGTGCACTAGAGGGACCACTGAAAACCGTTATCAGTGTGCTCACTACACATTAGCATTCAAGTGATACAACTAGACAGAACTGGACCCCCACTACAATTGCAATCATGTTTTCTGGTGGTAGCTTCCAAAAACAATATCCCATGTGATGTGCACCCGTAGAGAACTTGTATTGGTATTTGTCGTCACAACTTTTTTAAAAGGCAGACAACCACATTTATAAGTTCTATTGACCATAAATTGCACAATTTCTTTTGTGTCAAAAATCTTGAGACTCAAGCCGAATGAAACCACGTTTTCCGAACAAACTTTTACAATCGACAGTAAATGTTGCAACACAAAAAAAGAAACAAGAATGTTTGCAAAATTCTGTGCATGAATCCTGAGACTAAAACTAATTCACAACCATAAACTATGATTGAGGTGTCTATTAATAAACATTTTGGCAACTTCTCTTAAAACTTTACAGCCAAGCACATACCAAATATTAAGATACAAGCAATTATGAACTTCCTTCCCTCCGAATGCAATGAGGTGGACACAGCAGTCTGAACTATAAAGAACATTTACCTTTGACCCATCCTATAGCCGGTATTCATTGAAAAGTTTAGCTGTCAATTTCTTCGTTTGGCAACACTGAATGAAATAGCCACGAACATGGCTGATCGCACGGCTCGTGCCACTGCGGCCGCACGCCGAAGAAAAATATAACACCGACGTGCGTCGCCTGCTCCGTTTCAACCGATTCTCAACAGTGGTGTCATCAAAGTTGTTATTAAAAGCACTCGCGTTGGAGTCAAGGCATTACTTTGCGTTTGGCGGGCTAGAGCTTGGAATGTCCAAACCATATCATGCGCTTAGCACGGACAAGTACCGCCAGAATCCAAGCACACCCTTTAGGGTGCTTGGATTCTTTCGCCGCAGGAGCACCCTTTTCTGCCCAAAATATCATAGGTAGGAGCTTTTCCTGCAAAAGCACCCACCTAAAGGGGTACAAAAAGGGTGCATCATCCTCGGTTCACAAATGGCGCTGCAGGTGTGCAGCCACATATGGCACAGTATGACACACAATTACGGTATGAAACATTCGTGCTTTCCAAGCTCCGTTCTATGAGACATTCCATTAAAGCTCAATGTCAGCTGATAATTTACTTGAACTTTCTGACCCACCGATTTTTGAAACATCCATTTATAAAGTCTAATATTACAGCCAAATCGCAGTACAGAAGTTGTATCATTAGAGGATGTTGATTATTCGAAACGGTGTTAAAAATTCAATTTTATGTTCATTTTGCTATACTGCAGCGCACATCCTTCGAGCTTCACTGCACAGCATAAACGTGTTATGCAGTGAAAGCAAGAAGGCGTGCAACAAATCAACTGCACAAAAGTTCTTCGAACCTTAAAACCCTTGGCTTCTCAGCATTTCATCAAACTTCCAATCACGGTAGCTACTCGCAATGTTTAGTGCCTTATTCTTGAGCTGAGCAGAAAAGCTCAATATTAAGGCAGACCAAATACCATATGTATACTTCCCTACGTACTGTGGCTTTATTCTACCCATAAAAGTTGGGTCCCCACTGCCACTTATTTTATTTTACATTATTCTTTTTGCTTCATGAAAAATGACCCCACATAGCAATACCAAGAACTGTAAACATCACAGAACACTGCATATGGGTTCCCTGGTTGAAATGTGATGACATTGTTGTTATAGCAGTATTTTATCATGAGTCTAGCTTGTGCATGGTGCCTTGCATTATGTCCCTGCTGGTGGATGTGGGGTCATTTTTCGATGTTGCAAATGAAAAGCCAACAGCCAGTGCCCATTAGTTTCGTCTAGTATTACGAGGTGCGTCATGGGAACCATCAAACCCGTCTATAGCCCTTTTAAGAGTTGACTAGAAGTAAAATCAGCAATATTATCAATAAAACGTTTAGCATCTTTTTTATTAGCAGCTTTACTGTTGCTGCTTGCCATATTTAGGTTTTTTCTGCTTTTCTTAATGACATTTTTGTTTCGCTGAGAAGGTGCATAACCAATGAAAGCTTTTCTGCAAACCTTTGGTAGCTATGCAATTGTTAGAAAATATTTTACTAAATAAGGCAGCTTAAACTTAGAATACTTGCATTTAGAAACATTAAAATCAATTTAAATTGATCATACATTTCTGGCTGTTTTTACACAAAGCTGCACATGGGATATTAAGTGCACCGCGAGGAGGGCTCTGGATTAGCTTTGGCAACTTTGGGATATTTATTGTGGACTTAAATCTCCACACATGGGTATTTTCACTTTCTGCCTCCACCAGGAAAATGGCCACCAATTTAGAGAGCTATTCTTACTAGTATTTGATGTACATTTTAAAATAATCTCAAGTATTATAGCCACAAAATTATTCTCTACAACAGCACCCAGCGGGTGCTGTTATAGAGAGATTGTGCACTACACCAGACAATGTACTACACTGTCGAGAGCTTTGACATCTACAAAGCAAGCTAACACTGGTAAAATGTTTCATACCATAATTACTGTGTGTTCAAAGCTCACGTGTGAAGTACAGATACTGGTGCTTCAGCAAGAACCGAGGATGAGCACCCTTCCTGGTTCTGAAAAAAAATAAACATGGAAAAATGCTTTAAGCAGGATTAAGAAACAGGGTTGAAAGAAAGTGAGCAAGCAATTCTTTCAAAATATGCAAAGCAATGCAAACAAATATTTATTTCAACTTCATCTCTACAAAAGACAATCTCATTAAGGCTGGTAATGGGGTCTTGGGTAAAAAAAGAGCAGAGAGCACTTATATAAATGCTACAGGGAACCTTCAAGCCAAAAATTGCTTGAGCACTTAAACTAATCACTGTTGAACAAATTCATGAAAATTGAATGGATGAAAAACCAGCGGTAAACACAGGACACAGTTAAAAGAGAACAACAGGACAAGTTTATCCCGTCGTTCTCTTCCGTACCCTGTGTTTTCCACTGGTTTTTCATCCATTCAAACATGTACCAACTAGCACAGTTCGATGCCTTGGTATCATAAAAAGACGAATTGTCACTCCTTACAGACAGTTGAAAAAAAAGAAAGTATAAAGCAGGTGACAAAATTAAAATGACAGCAGATTGGTTAACTTTTAATTTTAAGTGATAATATAAAAAATAATGGCATGAATGAAAGTGAGCAGCAACCACAGGACCATGATGCTAGGCCAACATTCCACTTTGAAGCAAAATATCCGCTTTCAACGCTACATAGGCCAAACATGCAATGCGGCAACCCTTTAGGCCCACAAAACCTTCCATAATCTTTAAAAAAGCTACAATTTAGTTGAGAAAAACTGACCACAACAAATTGGAATTGACAACTAGATACAGTTGTCACACCAAAGCAAGCCGGCGAAAGATGAACAGATATCTAGCTGTTCTACCCCCTATTTGTGCCCTAGCCTCTGATCCGCTGCAGCAAACAAAAAAATTGTTTATATGTAGAACTATGGCTCTTGGTCAAACATAGACAGTTCTAATGAAGGAGCCAAGTAGGTTTCGAAACGTTTGGAACGCTTCGGATAAAGTCCTTGGTTAGAGTATTATATTTGTTTCCATCAAACACAAAACAAAAAATGCATGGTAAAGCGCTAACATTAACTTTGTCTACTGCGGTTCCTTCATGGTGACATCACTACAGGAACCAAAAATACAATACAGTGCATTAAAGGGGCCATTCGGACAACATAGAAGTTCGCTTCGTTCGAAATATTTCCTGTTTTATAGTGCCCCACCGCTTCAGCAAATGATGCTGCATTCACTGAGAAATTAATTTAGGTTAAAAGTCTGATTCTCCCACCATATCGTGTGTTTTTGGGATGTCAGCAATGAAGCCATAAGTGCATGTAATCAAACAAACTACTGCGTCACTCGGGTCTGCAGCCTTGCTAGCCATCAGTCCTCCCAGGTGGAGCTACCATACTCATCCACAAACCGTTGTTTGCCATTGCTTTGTTTTTGACCGCGTCTGCACCTGGCTTGTTTTCGTTACTGTAGAAAGTAATGGTTTTGTGAAACATGAGGTATCCTCGACAAACAGGGTCACGTAAGACAACATCGCCTATGCCAATCGGCCAGGGCCGTGCAAGCCAACTCCAAAGCGGCGGAGTGCTGTGCAGCTAAAACAAGCATAGTGCACGCCGTACCAACAGCAGTGCGCATCGGTACTTGTATGTGTACGCGTATTTTCGTAACTTTCATTGTTTACTGCCCCATTTTTACTGCTGTAAAATGAATATGCATTACATTTAAGCGCAAATAGCTCGTTCGGCATGCTTATAATGCCTGCCCAATTTGCGTTTGCTTTTGCCGGCCTCAGCCAATCGCACAGCTGGGGACATATGACATCATAGGTACTGCTGTGGGAAATGAGCTAGTGGGTCGCATGGCCATTCCCTTTTTCCTAATTATATAGCTTATTCGAGTGAAGTGCAGCTAAAAATGGTGTCAGTATGATTCTAACGAGGCAATCTGTCGAATGAATCAAACTTGTGTGTTGTCTGCATGGCCCCTCTAAGCAAAGAGAAGGCAGCCAATTTTTTTATTTAGGCTGCCTTCATGCACACAGTACGGGACTCCTGACATATTTACAGTTGCAATAAAAATCAGAAATAGAACGAATATACATTGGACACTCCACAATGTCCAAAAAGAAAGGAATAATGTGCGAGTGAGCTACCTAAAACACTGCGACAGAAGATCATATACATCAAGGCAACTAATAAAAACCATGGCTAGTGCATAGCCACTACGCAGCTCATTTGTTAAGAGCTTATGTGCGTCCCCACAAGTTGGCTGTGTAAACCCACTGACACCTAACAGAGTCAAGGTTCGACGAAAACTCGTCAGGGGAGGGTGATTCATTGATGAAATACAAGCAGGCACTCGCCTGGTCAAAAACAAATAAATAAAGACGCCTTGGGGCCCCTACTGGCCCCTTGTTCACAATGAAGAGGGGGTGAAAGGTCGCGACTATCTATAGGTTCGGTGGCGCAGATTGCGCATGTATATCTCGGGGAGATTACCCCGCTACCGGTTAATCGTGTTTTTAGTTGGTTGAATATGCTCTGATCCTAAAAGTAGTCGTGTTGACAGGCGCTTCTCTGATGCGATTATGCTTGCGGAATCCTAATCAATGGAGTGGTCAGTAGCCAGGTGATGATCCGCCGCCGAGGCAATTCAACTTGCATTGCCTTTTTTGACATCGTTCTGGTGCTATTGAATTCTTTTAAAAATTTCCAGTTTCACCTATGTAGGATTAGGAACGAAAAAGAGACGCCGACCAGTCCAAACAAAACGTACTGACGTTTGGGCTTCCAGCACGGAAGCCTTGTTCACAATAAATGCATCACCAGAAGTGGGTCGTTTAAGTGGGCTTAAATAATCGCTGCAAAGAGCGTGCGTAGATCGGGTTTAGATTTCCGTCGTTACGATTGACTGTGTTAGATGTGGTCTGAATGATTAGTGATTCCAGATGTAGCCGTGATGCTGTCACTTTTTCTGTAGCGACGATTCTTGCATTGTCCCAATCAATCTTGTGGTCATTCACGACGGCGTGTTCGGCTAAAGCATTGTTGCGGACGCTTTTATTCTTTACGTCACGTGCGTACTGCTGCAGACGATTCTTATAATTTCCTGATTTCCCGATATACACGCCACTGCAGTCTGCACAAGGTATCTCGTATACCACACCGGGGAAGCGCTCCTTGGGCAAGCGGTCCTTGACTCTCACGAGCTCATGGCGCATCTTTTTGGCTGGAACGTGGGCCACCTGCACGTCATATTCCCGTAGGATACGTGCCAAACATTCACTTGTTCCTGGAAGGTAGGGCACAGGAGCTCACTTCATCGGGGCAGTTGGCGTTCCGTTGCGTTTTTAAAGTGCCCAGGATAACCGCAGCTAGCCAGGTCGTCCCGTACCTTTGCCGTGTCCACCGCCGCATCCTCGGGCTTCGAGCACAATCTTTTTGCACGCTGCAGTAGCGTTCTAACAACAGCCATCTTGCGGGAAGCGGGGTGCACGGAGTTGAAGTTCAGGTAGCGGCCTGTGTGCGTTTCCTTGCGGTACACGCTGAAACGTAGCCTCTGGCCCTGCCGAGACACGAGGACGTCCAGGAAGGGAAGTTTGCCATTGGCCCCCTCTTCTGACGTGAACTGAATGGCACGTTCCATACTGTTGAGGTGGGCCAGCAAGCTGTTCGCCGCGTCTTTCTGAACGACGCCGAAACAATCGTCGACATAACGCAAGAACACTTTTGGTTGAGGGGCAAAGGAGGCTAGCGCGCGTGCTTCCAGCGCTTCCATAGTCAGGTTCGCCGCCGTGACCGAAATAGCGGCACCCATTGGAGTCTCCTGCCTTTGCTTGTAAAAATGGCCTATAAAGACGAAGTACGTATTGTTGAGGCAAAAATCTAGAAGCCTACGTAGTTCTGGCACATCCATCGGTGATCTCTTGGGCAACGTCTGATCAGCCTTGAGAGCAGCGGTGCATAGGTTGACAGCCAGGTCAATCGGAATGCTCGTGAAAAGGGACTTCACGTCGAAGGACACCATCAAGTCGTCTTTCTCGATCACGGTGTTGCGAGTCTTCTCGACAAAATCGAAAGAATTACGAATGTGAGTGGTCCCTTTACCGACGAGCGGCGCCAGAACTTGGTGCAGGAACTTCGACAGGTGGCCCTGCACCAAGTTCTGGCTCCGCTCGTCGGTAAAGGGACCACTCACATTCGTAATTCTTTCAATTTTGTCGAGAAGACTCGCAACACCGTGATCGAGAAAGACGACTTGATGGTGTCCTTCGACGTGAAGTCCCTTTCCACGAGCATTCCGATTGACCTGGCTGTCAAACTATGCACCGCTGCTCTCGAGGCTGATCAAACGCCCAAGAGATCACCGATGGATGAGCCAGAACTACGCAGGCTTCTAGATTTTTGCCTGAACAATACGTACTTCGTCTTTATAGGCCATTTTTACAAGCAAAGGCAGGAGACTCCAATGGGTGCCGCTATTTCGGTCACGGCGGCGAACCTGACCATGGAAGCGCTGGAAGCACGCGCGCTAGCCTCCTTTGCCCCTCAACCAAAAGTGTTCTTGCGTTATGTCGACGATTGTTTCGGCGTCGTTCAGAAAGACGCGGCGAACAGCTTGCTGGCCCACCTCAACAGTATGGAACGTGCCATTCAGTTCACGTCAGAAGAGGGGGCCGATGGCAAACTTCCCTTCCTGGACGTCCTCGAGTCTCGGCAGGACCAGAGGCTACGTTTCAGCGTGTACCGCAAGGAAACGCCCACAGACCTCTACCTAAACTTCAACTCCGTGCACCCCTCTTCCCGCAAGACGGCTGTTGTTAGCACGCTACTGCAGCGTGCGAAAAGATCGTGCTCGAAGCCCGAGGATGCGGCGGTGGACACGGCAAAGGTACGGGACGACCTGGCTAGCTGCGGTTACCCTAGGCACTTTAAAAACACAACAGAACGCCAACTGACACCACGGGGACAACTGGACGTGCCTCCTGCCCCGATGAAGCGAGCTCCTGTGCATTACCTTCCAGGAACAAGTAAATGTTTGGCACGTATCCTACGGGAATATAACGTGCAGGTGGCCCACGTTCCAGCCAAAAAGATGCGCCATGAGCTCGTGAGAGTCAAGGACCGCTTGCACAAGGAGCGCTTCCCAGGTGTGGTATACGAGATACCTTGTGCAGACTGCAGCGGCGTGTATATCGGGGAATCAGGAAATTATAAGAATCATCGGCAGCAGCACGCACGTGAAGTAAAGAATAAAAGCGTCCGCAACAATGCTTTAGCCAAACGCCATCGTGAATGACCACAAGATTGATTGGGACAATGCAAGAATCGTCGCTACAGAAAAAGTGACCATCACGGCTACATCTGGAATCACTAATCATTCAGACCACATCTAACACAGTCAATCGTAACGACGGAAATCTAAACCCGATCTACTCACGCTCTTTGCAGCGATTATAGAAGCCCACTTAAACGACCCACTTCTGGTGATGCATTTATTGTGAACAAGGCTTCGGTGCTGGAAGCCCAAACGTCAGTACGTTTTTTTTGGACTGGTCGGCGTCTCTTTTTCGTTCCTAATGTACCCTCCCGGCCAGACGGGATTCCATCATGCTCTCGATTTCACCTATCTAGGATGCGTCGCAATCCTTGCATGGAATTTTGTAGGCAACACCGGGGAATCTTGATTTTTCTAAAGGGTCCTTCACGCGTACCAGCTTCTAATTAAGCCTGTTCGTTGGCACGTGTGCAATTTTAACGCCATATGTGCCAGACACCCTTGCAAGAGCTTCACTGATGCCTTGCGTGTAGAGGACGGCAGCGCGGTTTTGCCTGTATTTTTCAGGAACCCTTTCGGGGGAGGCAACTGAAGCCCGCAATTGTTGCGTCCTCACAAGCTTTGAAGGGTAGCCATTGCTGCGAAGGTCCTTCCTTACCACGGCTAGCTCTTGCTTGCGCAGACCAGGCTCAGAGCAGATTCGTGATGCGCGTGAGAAGAGTGCAGCGGCGACGGAGCGTTTTTGGCCTATAGGATGCGCAGAGTCGAACCCCAGGTATCTACTCGTGTGGGTCGGCTTTCGATACACACTGGTTGTAAATCCTTTGGCCGACCGTCTCACAAGTACGTCGAAGAAGGTGATCTGTCCATTATTTTCCTGTTCCATGGTGAACTGGATGCTTGGAACACAAGAGTTTAGATGCTCAAATAAAGGCATTACGTCTCGGCGGTGGATCACACAAAAACAGTCGTCTACGTAGCAGACAAACATCTTGGGGCCGTCTTGTACGAGTATAGTGCAGAATTTTCTAGAGCCTCTAAGGCAATATTCGCACAGACTGCTGAAACGGAAGCTCCCATCCCTGTTCGAAACCGCTGGTCCGTTGAAAACAAAATATATGTGTTCTGCAGGCCAAATTCCAGGAGACAATATAAGTCTTGCGTCTCAATTGGCGAACGTGAAGGCAGAGATGCATCGTTCTCGAGTAGATCCTTGCAACTCCGGACCGCGTAATTTTGCCTGGAATTTGGCCTGCAGAACACGTTTTGTTTTCAACGTATAATGTTACAAGCAGCAGTTTGGAACAGCGATGGGAGATTCCATTTCAGCAGTCTGTGCGAATATTGCCTTAGAGGCTCTAGAAAATTCTGCGCTATGCTTGTACAAGACGGCCCCAAGATTTTTGTCTGCTACGTAGACGACTGTTTCTGCGTGATCCACCACCGAGACGTAATGCCTTTAATTGAGCATCTAAACTCTTGTGTTCCAAGCAACCAGTTCACCATGGAACAGGAAAATAATGGACAGATCGCCTTCCTCGACGTACTTGTGAGACGGTCGGCCAAAGGATTTACAACCACTGTGTATCGAAAGCCGACCCACACGGGTAGATACCTGGGGTTCGACTCTGCGCATCCTATAGGCCAAAAACGCTCCGTCGCCGCTGCACTCTTCTCACGCGCATCACGAATCTGCTCTGAGCCTGGTCTGCGCAAGCAAGAGCTAGCCGTGGTAAGGAAGGACCTTCGCAGTAACGGCTACCCTTCAAAGCTTGTGAGGACGCAACAATTGCGGGCTTCAGTTGCCTCCTCCGAAAGGGTTCCTGAAGAAGACAGGCAAAAACGCGCTGCCGTCCCCTACACGCAAGGCATCAGTGAAGCTCTTGCAAGGGTGTTTGGCACATATGGCGTTAAAACTGCACACGTGCCAACGAACAGGCTTAAGCAGAAGCTGGTATGCGTGAAGGACCCTTTAGAAAAATCAAGATTCCCCGGAGTTGCCTACAAAATTCCATGCAAGGATAGCGATGCATCCTACATAGTTCACTGGAAATTTTTAAAAGAAGAATTCAATAGCACCAGAACGATGTCAAAAAGGGCAATGTAAGCTGAAATGCCTTGGCGGATCATCACCTGGCTACTGACCACGTCATCAATTGGGATTCCGCAAGCATAATCGCATCAGAGAAGCGCCTGTCGACACTACTTTTAGAATCAGTGCATATTCAACCAACTAAAAACACGATTAACCGGTCGCGGGGTAATCTCCCCGAGATACACATGCGCACTCTGCGCCACCGAACCTATAAATAATCGAGACCTTTCACCCCCCTTTCATTGTGATCAAGGGATCAGTAGGGGCCCCAAAATGTCTTTATTTGTTTATTTGTTTTTGACCAGGCGAGTGCCTGCTTGTATTTCATCAACACCGAACTAACCCGCCTGAATCACCACTTTATAGACATTGAGCAATTCTTTGAATTGGTTTATTGTAGCAAGCAACCACTTTATGGACATTGAGCAATTCTTTGAATTGGTTTATTGTAGCAAGCTGTCTTGTTTATTTCCTTATTTTTTTGGCATTTCCTGTCTCATTTGAAATTGGGAGACCAGATAGCTTTTACTACGGGTCATGCACTGGTGACAACAAATATTTGATTTCACTTTAAACAATTTTGAGTTCTCTTTTATTGCTCACCAGCCAATGACCTGAAATATAAGAGGCTCTTAAAACATGTGCTGGCATTTCTTTCCTGCACTGTAGTACAACTAATCATGACTTTTATCATATTTTGTTCACAAATTGTAATATTTAGAAAGTATTCAGCTGAATGAAAACGTTATTTCAGAAGCATGCGCAATCAACAAGGCCTCAATGACTCTCCCCACGTGGTTCACTTGTTTCTGTCACAAATAACCTGATTGCAGCCACATTCCACCCAAGACGAAGGTAACATACCCTCTGGGATGATGAATATTTAAAATGCCTTACGAGTAAGTGCTCAGCACATGAAATTGTGGCATTAAAACAGAAGATCCGTCTGCGGCATCCTTCACTTGGGGCACCGCTTGATCACAAACTTCGAGAAGCTGAAAAATGCTCCATGCGCCGCTCCAGCCAGCAGAAACAATGGAGGACGCAAGTTGGTAGGTGGACCGTTGGCATCCTGCGATTGTGAAGATTTTTATTTAGTAGATGCTCTTCTTTTTGTACCATTGTTCATTTTTCCTTTAACAAGCAGCTGAACTCCTGCAGGTTCTACGAATCATACAAGCATAATAAAATGCAGCAATGCAGAACAATTGGCAGGTTACCTCAATTTTTCTTTTCTAGGAATGAAAACAATGTAGGTAATCTATACACAACTACAATCAAACCTTTCAATTTTTACCTACTTCACTCCTAACAAGCCCGCATACACGTTAGACATGTGAGAAAGCTGCTACATTTATGCCCACAAACTTAATCAGGCATCAGAAATCGGCAGGGAACGACGTGTTACCTTTAAATGGCACTTTTTTTGTTCAAAACACGTAAATGGGCGAGAAAGGCCCATAACTATGATTTCGTACCCTTATCTGGAATGGTTTTCAGGCAATGCTTACACCTCACTTCAGTA
Source organism: Haemaphysalis longicornis (assembly GCF_048455015.1). NCBI lineage: Eukaryota > Metazoa > Arthropoda > Arachnida > Ixodida > Ixodidae > Haemaphysalis > Haemaphysalis longicornis. The sequence continues at coordinate 57,573,430 of NW_027526422.1, forward strand.
CCTTCAGGTGGTGGAGATCTTTGAAAACTCATTGCGGGCAAGTGGGTTGTGTTCAAGCTCTCGTATCTTGCCAGCATATGCTGGATTCCAGCATTCCCAATTCAACGTGACGACTCGAATGTGGTGGATGCAAGAAAGAATAAGCACACGCCAAGGGCGTAGCCGGGGGGGGTCCAGGTGCTCCCCCCCCCCCCCCTTCTTCATAATGTTTTATGCCAAGGCTGGGGTGCGGTTTAGGCAGCCTGAAAAACCGCCTGAAGTTACCTGCAGTTTTAAGGACATTCTTGCTCACATAAAGCTGAAAACAAGGGCTATGTCAACGTCTGATCCCTGCGCCCGCTCCAGATGCTGTACCTGTCAATATATACAGCCCGGCTGCATTTCGCGCCGGATACACCGAAAGCACCGGGAACCTGCCGCGAGCCGATCAAAACAGCCCCACTGTTTCAATGGCGGAACAGCACGGCCGGGGAATGGCAGAACAGCAGGAAAAGCCGCATATAGGCTTACATGTGGTCGGGAGCGTGTCATTCCTTGTCTTTACACTGGTACAAAGTATAATCACATGACAGAGCATGTCGCTGTATTTTGTTCAGTCAACTATCAATCCTTGATATGTTTATTTTTCTACTGACATCGCATTTCATTGACTATTGCAGATCCATAATTTCTGCTGCATAAAAAGCATTGCTCTGCCCATGTTGTATTTCCTCCACATCAACAAAACTACACAATTCTCCTTATTGCGGAGCTTTGTTTTTTTGGCACTATTCCACTGTTTCCTTGACCTCCCTCTTGGTTAGAATCAGCATTCTGTATTTGCTTAACCGGAATTTTACTGAAGCCATGTCTGTTTCGATTTAACAGATAGAAATATAATGAAATTTAAGAAACGTGCAACAAGCTCAACATTCAACAGCAGTGCAATAAGGTGTTCTGCTTAGCGCAAGTGTACTACTCACGTTACTAGCACAAAAAATAACAAAAGGCGATTACTTAAGGACGAAGACGCACGTTTGCTAGCTTCACCGCCATAATATACGAATGCGCCGCATGTACAGTCCACTGCGATTCGATGGTTGTCGCGGGAAAGCTACTCTTTCAAACGAAGCAGAAAGAACACCAGCTTTAGCAAATATTCCATGCAAGTTTCGTTATCGTCGGCGTAATAAAGGGCAACCAAGTCCAAGTCTGTGGTTGATAACAACGAATGTACAGCTTGAAACCCAAAGGGTGGCAAGTCAGTCGTGCGGGCCATTGTTGTATCATGGAACAGCCAACAAGGGAGCGAAGAGTGCGAAATCTCGATTTTCATGGTTCCGAAACGAAACCGTGGGCTCGTGGCACGCTTGGCCGCTCGATGCTGGCGCGATAACCTTCAAATCGTGCTCGACTGTACTTCATAGCTGACAAGAAAACTTAATAGTCCCTTTTCTAAAGGAAAATCTAAAACACGAGAATCTTGATAGCAAACATTCAGTGTTGGCCTCCACTTCCTCCCGACGAACTTCGGGGACCGCGCGCCACTCACGAGCGCACTCATGATCACGCTCACGAGCGCGGGTCCGCCTAACCACCTGCTCTGCGGACGAATGATTCGCCCGTGGTCTGCCCATAGACCAGCGAACGGGAATTTAGGTGATCCTAATTATCATCACCATCTAAGCTCCTTAAAGGAGCCATGAAGAGAAAACACAAGTTTGGTTCATTCAAAAGATTGTCTCGTTAGAATCATACTGACACCACTTTTAACGTAAACTTCGCTCAAATAAGCTACATAATTAGGAAAAACGGGAATGGTCATACGACCCACCAGCTCATTTCCCGCAACAGAACCTATAATGTCACATGAGCTAAGCTCTGCGATTGGCGGAGGCTGGCAGAAGCAGACGCCAATTAGGTAGAGCTTACAAACTAGACGAATGAGCGATTTGCGCTTAAATTTAGGGCACATTCTTTACAAAGCAATAAGAATGATGGGACAAACAGTGGAAGTTACGAAAGCACATGTAAACATAGAAGTACTGATGCGTTCTGCTGTTCGTACTGCGCACAGCATGCTTGGTTTAGCTGTGCACACCACTACGGGGCTTGGGGTTGTCTCAGACGACACTGGCCGATTGACGCAAGCAACGGTGTCTTACGTGACCCCATTTGTCGAGCGAGCACTGTTTCAGGGAACGAATATTTTCTCCCAGAACAAAAACAAGCCAGATTTAAATGCGGGCAAAAACAAACCAAACGCTTGCCACGGTATGGTGGCGCCATCTAGGTTACAGAACGTAAAAAAAACGCGGGAACAAACCAACACCGCTGTACAGGGTGGAGACAACCTTTGAACGGTCCCGTGCCGCCGCAATTGGGCCAACAGGCTCAACGCGTTATTCTTTTCGTTTCCCACGAGACCTAGCAACGCGAAACAGACAATATGATTCAAACTTCTTCAGTAAACCGCGTTGCGGCGATAATTTTAGCGCGGTTTTGACACAATGACTTGCTTCGGCGGCGAGCGAGCAACCGAAAATGGCGGCGCCAGCGTATACGTGTCTCTGCCCTGTACGGCGGATGCGTGAATGAAGGTACTCTAGGCTGCAGAGCGGTCGGTTCCTGTGATGTCATTTGGGACCACGAAAACGCACGATTGAGCGGGAAAATCAAAATTTTAACCTAAATTGTTTAATTTCTCAGTGAATAAAGCACCGTTTGTATCCAGACAAGCGCTGGGGGCACTATAAAACACGAAATCTTTCGAATAAAACCAACTTGCATTTTCTCTTCATGGCTCCTTTAAGGTGGGCTTTACAGTTAGCGTTGAGCATACACAAATCGCATGTTAAAGTCAGTTATTTCAAGCATCGTTTGCAAAACAACGCGCAAGATGCCTTGCCTACATATTTCCCCGTCCCATCTTTTGGTCGACCACGGCTCCCCCCCCGAAAAAAAATTCCTTGCGCCTGGCAAACGCCCAATCAGGAGTACGTTCAGCATGCACGTCGGTTGTTTAAAAAAAAGGGTGTAATGTATTGCTCAGAAGACTCAATGCTTGCACGCATCTTGGAGCAGCAACGGCCTTGGCAGATGTGTTTGAGTGGTTTTCCTCTCTCATAACATCCACAGTGCTTTCAGGAAAAGCCCCAGGCCTAACAATTAGCATGTTCCAGTTAAGAATAATGCTGCGGATACTTTACATTTTTCAAATCTTTTTCTTTGTGGAAGGATGTTTGTTTATTGGCGGTACAGCACTAGCGTGCGTAAATCGCAGCCTTCAGAACCCCAATCAGGCATGTTTAAATGGTACAGGCAGTTACATAACTATTTGAAAAAGTGGACTGCAAGGACTGTCAATTCACATGATAAACATCCAAAAAATAGCTGAAAACAGAACTGGTAAGGCTTTATCGAAGACTAAACTACAAAGGTAATAACATTTTTGTGTCACCACCTAAGAAATGTGGCTTCACCGTAAACATGACTAACACCAGGAAGTTCGTATACATGGTGATTAACTGCTACGCCCACATTATGATTTTGGGTGAAACTGAGTTTTCCGAAATTAACAATAAAGGTTGCCATTGAGCGCCTACATGTTAGGTTATGCATGAAACACCAATAATTGTTACGGGGGAGAGAACTTGTACATGCAAGTGATCGAACAATATTCAAGTATGATAGCCCACTGTGCTACCAAAACTGTGTTTGAAAACTTACGTTCTGGCGGCCAAACACTGTTGACAATGCTTGTGGCTCTTGTCCGGTTGAATGGAGGGACGTGATGCGCTCAGACCGTCCAGAGGTCTAAAACGGGATGACACATGATTACCACACATGCAAGAATGGAAATGATTAGGTGCACGAATGTTACGTCTCGGGCAACACAACATTCAGCCAAAATCACTGCCCGCGTACCGCGGCACCGTACACATGGTGAGGTGGCTCGCCGCAAACGCAACGAAGCTTGCGAGGCGCGCACATTCGCTCGCAAACGATTCTCCCTCGCAATTCCCAACACGGCACAAACGACTGCGGTGATCAACGAAGCCGAAAACGCTGCGCAGCACAGTTTAGAGGAGTAGCCGCCCGTGTTCTGATAAACTACGCGTAAGACGTGGTTCGCAGTGGTGAACTCTGAAGCTGTTCAATATAGTGCTGCGGAATGGGAAACGTTACTGAGTTACTGAGCGCCACGGCGTTACTGAGCGCCAGTGTGTTTAGCGCTCAATGCAAGCACCACAATCTTTCGCACATCGCCTTTCTAGAGACGAGCCCTCTAGGTTCAACCTCGCCAGTTCAGTTAAACAATTCACACACGCGTGCTCCTGTTAACGAATCCTTAAAGCGGCGATGACAGCTACAAACGACATCCAGTGACAAGAAAGGCGGCAAATGTGACGAGACAGCTTACCGAGAGGAGCCGACGCAGAAGAGCGAGCGACGTTCAGAGGCAAGCGCCAACGAAATTAGCCGTCTTCAGGTGGCAAAGTTGTTCTCAAATACTCCATCGCGAAGTCGAACACGACAGACACAACCGAAGACGACGAGGTGCCCAATTAATCATAATAACTGCGCTTGTTTAACCGCACACCACTGTAAACACGTAAGACGGGTCACGGGGTATCTGTTCCGGAATCCGGCCACGCCGCCGCGCGCCGTACTCAGGGAATCGGCCGTTGGCAGGGAGTTGCGTAAACAAATTAAAACGACAACAATAAATAATTGCCTCTTTTACTGAATATAACATAATCTTTAGGTTTATTATTTATTGTGTGTATTATAATAAAGAAGCTTAGATATTTAAAGTTTACAAACACAAAACGCGAACTGAAGCTTTTGGCGCTCGATTTGAACGTTAAAAAAAGCAGCAGATAGTAAGATAACACTGCGCAATGAAATTTGGCAGTGTTCTAGTGTAAGTAATCGTATTATTATTTGGCGTCTGTTTATTTAGCGCCCGATTTCATGCCCCTACCTCCCCAACTTTTGTTTTCTTTTGATATCTGCCTTGTTCTCCAACGTTGTTTCTGCAGGAGAAACTATGTGGTCTGTTTATTGCATTTGTACACAATATTTACGGTCGCTAACAATAAGAATGGAATAAAATTGTGATTGCTAGTACGTTATAACTCCACTGAGTGACGAGAATGACTGTTGTCAGAGAGGGCTATGATTGTGCTGGTGGGGCAGGAGAGGAACAGGGAACGACGGAATGATGATACAGATGTCACAGTTCAAGGCTGTGCTGTGCTCCGTGCAAGGCTGTAGAAAACAAAAAGTGGGAGGGGGAGTGTTATTCTGTCGAAGTCGTAACAAGCAAGGGCTGATATTTTTTCCTGTTTCAACGTCGGTGCTGCCGATGCTTTTTATTGAATTTGGCAGCTTTTTTTTTTTCTTTTGAAAATTTTTGACGAGGTTGGGAGGATGGTGCAATGGGATGTCTTTTTGAAATTATATTGCATGCATGGCCTCAATCAATGAAGAACTGAACACCTTTCCCACACCCTTTCAACACCCTTCCTAAAAACAGGGTGTTGAGGTTGGTCAACACCCTTTTTTTCACGCAAAAAGGGTGGAGAGCTACGAAAAAGGGTGTGGAGATTCAAGAAAAAGGGTGTGAGGGCCTCCCAACACCCTTTTTTCAATTATTTTACACCTTTTTTGGCCAAAAGGGCGTAAAAAAGTTTAGTGTGATGCAAAAGGAGCCGCGGGCTCGCTAAGCCGCTCCTTCACTTTTATGTGATATCCACGGTGGAAATAAAGAAATTGAAACCTTGTCAAAAAGCCTCGACATATAATCGACTTCCTGTTGTGATAAAAATATTTATTGTAGAAGAATGAGCAACAAAATAATTTCAGCTTGCCAGCACTGCATACTACATCACGTCTGAAAGTCGTGCAGTCATCGTAATCACCATCCCGCCAAGCGGGCACTGTGCTCAGATCTGTTCGTGTTATCACAGCGCACCCACGTGAAGACGAGCAGGTTATCCACTCTAATGTCCAGCATTTGTCCTCCGCTTGCGAAGAGTTCGATGGATGAGTTCGACTGTCCACATGAGACCCACGAGGAAGCTGCCAATACTGATGAGGTAAAACAGTCCGTTGTACGAACCAACCTCGTCCTTGAAGTACCCTGAAAGAAAGACAATCGTGACATTTATGAAAAAAAAACATTCAATAACGACCTGTTTCAAATTCGTTAAAGGTGCATTTGCCCCACCGCCCAACGCGCAGACACGAGAACTAACCAGCGCGCCCACACTGATTGTTCCGTATTGGCCTCGGATTGCTATTTAAGACGATAGACTTTCTTGGGCTACTTAAACCCAGAAATTTTGGTCTGTCTGTATGTCTGACTCGATTCAGCCACCCGGCCAAAGTAAAATTTATATTGCGCTATAGTCTTATATGCTCACAGCCACATGTAAACGTCTAAGCTCGGGTTATGTGTTCATACTTGTCAACTTTGTTGAACAAAAACAAGGCATTACGCAAATATAAGACAGGAAATTAGTACACAAGGGATATTTACACTGTTCCTTTATTAAAAAATTTATGGATGCTTGGTTTTTCGATAGCAAATGATATTCTCCATCTACTGCAGAAAACCGCCGCCTTCTGGCGGCATAGGAAAAATCACGCGGCAACAGCAACGAAAGGTTCCACTAGCTAGGTTGCACATTCTCTTGGAACGCACGTGAAGCACGGCCACGCGGCTCTATAGACCTTCTAGTCGGCCGCCTCCATTCACGCGCGTCTCCGCCGTACGGCATCGCTGGCATCGAGGAACTCGGCCTGTGGCAGTGGAACGCGGTAAATTCAAATCGTCTTGCGCAAACCTTTATGTGTTTGCCTTGGAATGAGCGCGACGGTACAGGAACAGCATGAGAGGTGAGCGGGAAAGCAAAAGGGTGCATTTCCTAGGTAAATGTCCACAAAGACTATCGTCTTTTGACGACATTTGTGACGAAAGGAGCAGATACGCGGCCAATTTTTTTATCCACCCCCTCCCCTCTCATCCATCTTTCAACACCAACGACGCACGCCTTTGGCGTCCGCTACAAACCCGGACGTACTACAACACAACATTTCTACATAACATATCTTTAATTATGTACCCCTATGAATGCCCAACCTATAAAAACCCGAACACCGCATACTACCTAGTCTCGGCTTGTCCCTACCACCCAGATCCCATCATTTCCCCCTCCTTAGACCAGCGGGAGCGCGAGCTGACCAGCTGCCTGATTGAGACGCAATTTATCCAGAAGTCTCGGGAAAGAGCGGTGGCCACGGCACAATGAAGGCCACTCACAATGAACGCTTCGATAAACATTTATCAACAGCAACAACAAGCGGAGCTTGTATTGGCTGACAAGCACCTCCACCAAAATGTCACCAGGTAGTGAAGCAGTTGAGATGAGCAGTGCTAGGTTTATGGGCAATGTAGCGCTGAGAACAGCGAACGAGAGCCAAACCGGCAGAAAAACCTGTTCCTCTTCCAAAACCAGTTCGGACCACTTGGGGACGCTCGCGACCTTTGAAGTACTTGACGCATACCCGTCCGGGGTAATTACAATTTTCTAATGTGGCATCACCCTTTCTCTCTTTGTTGTACAAACCGTCACTTCGCCGTTGCAAGAAAAAATACCAAAAAATGCCGAGCGCTCGTTAGCGCGCTCGTCGTGGCTACCGCAGAGCGTCCTCGGCAGGCGCAGTGGATTTACCAAAAAAAAAGAAACTGGAAAAAACCCCGAGGAGCGAGAAAATTGCCACGCGGCGATCGCCGAGTCCCCGAGCGGCTTTAGCAAAAAGAAAAAAAAAACTCCAGCGCTGTCGTCAAGCGCTACTGCGCATTTAAAAACAACAAAACTCCCGCGCTAATGCTAAAGCTAAACACACACCCTGCTTGGGAGAGGTCACTGCAGCAAACGCATTCTTGAGAAGCCATTACGAAAATAGGAGATATGGCTACGAGTGTGCCAGTCCTTCCCATGACTACTTGAAGATCCCGCCACCGCTGCCTCGAGTCGATGACGAAAAGCTGGTGGAAGTCTACAATTCTGAGGACGACTTTGCATCCACCACTCGCCGTGAAGACGACAACCTCTTCGATGCATATGACGACGATTAGTAGCACCGAAACTATGCAAATGAACAATGATACTGAAACTTCACTATGTGTCCGGCAATGCTCAAGAAGGGCCTTGCGGGAAAGTCAGCCTTACCGCTAACACTCTCCAGAAAACGGCTGTAACTCTGATTTAACAAAATTTTCCTAAAAGCACTTACGTGAAGATTGGCCGATAAGACGATTCTATCATTACTCCGAGTTTCATTTACTTATCGCAATTACTTCCCCGTGAAGTTGCAGAGGCTGTGGGATTCCCGTCTGCTGTCGGTACATGTGATGATGGGCCTCTGCGGCAGATAACTGGCATCCCCATGTTTGTCTCCCAGGATGAAACTCTATACGATCCAAGTTTCATGAGCTAGTCACAGAGCCATCGCCACTACCATAACGAAGCGATGAAAAAAATAAATACGTGAACGTTCTCTAACCATGTGTGTAAAGTGTATTTTATACCACTTCACTGGGCATCCGCCTTCACAGAGTGGATCTAATTTTTTTTCAAGCTGCGAAGAGTTTTCATAGAAAGGAAAAATCTAGGCAGGTAGGCAAGGGTTCTTTCGCGCTTAAAACCAATGGTATCTCGATCTCTGTTGGCACTGACCCGAGTTTCAGGTGTACCAGACGTACTACACGTTTTACGACACATATACAAGCGTCTGAATAGCACCCGTGCTCCGCTGGGGAAAACACGTAGTTCGGCCGACCACTTTCCAGCGTTACTTCGTTGCTGTACAGTATCATTCGTGAATTCGAAACCGATTTGTTCAGAGCCGCTGCGAGACCTATTTCGGTAACCATATATGTGCTCTTGGTAGAGTCCTAATATAGGCGCTTCTAAACCGGGTGAAAAGTTGAGACAGATAGCACGTGAAGTCTTTGTCAAAATTTTGTAAGCCACGGTGCGCGTCCAGGCAGGGGCGCTGCGGTTTGCGCTGCCGGCTGGTTGCGCGGCTAACGATATATGGGGAACTTCTGCTCTTGCTTTCAAAGTATGGCTGGTCGGAAAGGTGCTGCGCGAAGTGCCTGCGCTGAAGCGAAGTTAACCTGCTCTGAGAAACCGGCCGCGCGCTGCACTTGTCGGTCCATCCACAATACGACAGCAAGAGCAAAAGTTCCTTTAGCTCTTTTTAGCCGCGCAACCAGCCCACAACGGAAACCGCAGTGTCCCTGCCTGGCCGCGTCCCTGCTCCGGTCACGGTCGGCGTGGCCTAGAAAATTTTGGCGCACTGTACGCACTGTAAATTAGACAGCGTTACAAATTGTCACATTTTTTTGCCAATTTATTACTCTTCTTTTGTTCTTCCCGTCCCTCCACTTCTGGAGCATTCTGTGTGTGCAGGCCTCCCCACAGTCCCAGGCAAAATAGCCAATTTGATTTTGTTTTTTTATTTGTAATTTGGAAGCCCTTCCTATCCCTGCTAATTTTACCGTGCAATAAAAAAAATGACGGAAGCTAACACTAACGCGTAAGGCTTGAATGCAGTGAAGCTATGCGCAACCTTCCCGACCACCCCAAAGGTTTATATCCACGATTGCAGACGATTTGCTTCTTCTTCGCTGCCGCTACGACCTTTACTCCATCTTTGTTGTTATAATGGCGAAGAAGAAGCAAATCGAAGAAGCAGAATGAACGAACAGAACGCGCACGCAGAAACTAGGCTCCAGCCGGTGCAACATGTACTCTATAACGTGTTCTGCGTCGAGCAGGTGCCGCGATTCCTTTCCCGACAGTGAAAGTCGAGTGAGTAAGCCGCTTGACCCACGGGTGCTAACTCACGGTTGTAGCCGAGAACCAAAAGGTAATAAAGAAAAAAAGCGGTTCTAGCCGAGTGGGCAAGACGACTGACTCGAACTTCATTGTTCTACCAGACACACGCTCGAATCCTGCCGGTACCGGTGATTTCTTTCCTTTGTACTGTTATACTGAGTTCGTTAAGCGAATATATCTACTTAGGCCAAGTAGTAACCCCGGATTCCAACCATGAGGCAGAGATACTTAGAGGGATAAGAATTTGGTGGAGTATATTCGGCAGGCATTCTCAGATAATGAATGGCAGCCTAGCATTGTCCCTGCAGAAGAAAGTGTACGACAGCTGCATCTTACCGGTACTCACCTACGGGGCAGAAATTTGGAGGCTCACTAAAAGGGTTCAACTCGAATTGACGACGACTCAGAAAGTAATGGAACAGAAGATGATAGGTGTAACATTAAGGGGCAAGAAGAGAGCGGAGTGGGTCACGAAACAAATGCGTGTTAAGGACATATTAGCAGAAATTAAGAAGATGTGGACGCAGGCAGGGCATGTAATGCGAAGGCAATATAACCGTTGGTCAATAAGGGCAACAGAGTGGGTCCCTAGAGAAGGCAAGCGTGGAAGGGGGCGGCAGAAAGTTAGGTGGGCAGGTGAGATCAAGAAGTTGGCGGGGATAAATTGGTCGCAGTTAGCACAGGACCGGAAAAAAGATCTGTGGGAGAGGCCTTGGCCTTGCAGTGGGTGTAGACAGGATGATGATGATGATGATGGTGGTGGTGATGATGATGATGATGATGATGATGATGAATGAGTTTTGTGAAACGCGGAAATCAACGAATTGCTAAACAGCTGCGCTGTTAAAAAGCAACAACCATACATGATTTGCCTGCTGCTGGTCGGCAGTCTCGTCTAGTGCAGAAGGTATTCGCAACATTACTCACCGGTGATCTTCGGGCAGGCCAGGTATACCAGGCCCATAACAAACCGGATGATTCCACCTGAGAGGCCCAGGTTGGCAACGCCCACGTGGTCAGCGAGCACGGGGCCGAACAGCACGATCACGCTGCCGTTGCACCAGCCGAATAGCACGCACAGGGTGGCCGCCAGCGCGTAGTTGTCGGCATGCATCGACGGAAGCGTCGCGCACAGCGCACCCGACAGCAGCGCACTCCCGCCCAGAAGCGTCCGTCGGTCGCAGAACTTCCTGTCCGACAAGAAGCCGGAGATCAGACGCGCGGACGCGTCGCCAATGGCAGTCAACGAGAGAAGCACGGCCCCGTCACGCTTTGTGAAGCCCTTCTCCTCCGCGAAGTCCACGAGTATCATCAGTATCAGGAGGCTGTAGACTGAGAAGACACACGTCACGGCTACCATGTAGAAGACGGGCGAGCGGAGAAAGGTCCAGTGTCCTTGGGAGTCCGGTGGAGCAGACGTTGTCTCTGGTTCCGATCCCCGACGACTCGTCGTTGCATCTTCTACCGCGGTAGCTCTTCCATTTAGTGTTACCTCCATTTGCCGTTCTAAACATTCGTCAAACTGTCCGTGCGAACAATCACCTCTACCGTTAAGGTCATTGTGAAGTTGTCGCATGTTGATCACTTGTATTCCTTCTGGCACGTCACCAGGGCCATGCTTTAGTTTTTTCAGAAGGTTGGAGCGGGGACCTCGAGTATGCTTTGGCGAAGATGATGGCGGGAACTCGTACTTCACCACTGCTCTCGCAATGTCCACGGTCGTAGAGGACCCGTTCTCTGTAGGGCTGTCTCCCCTGTGAACCACAGCAGCGTCCGCTGGTTCGCTTGGACAAGTCCTGTCATTGCAACCGAAAGATTGGGTGATCGTTCCCGAGTTCACCGTGCTTTTGAATTCCGGTTTGGTTTCGTTGTGGTTAACGCCATTCACTCCCTTGTCAGGCGAGCTTGCGGGTTCGATTGCTGCCTTGTACGCATCGTTGATTGTCGCCACTGCAAACGTGAAAGACATTTTTTTTAAGCAATAAAGCATAGTAAGCAAATTAGGACGCTTACGTGGTGGACTTAATATTATTTTTTAAGTATGCACAGAACATTTTCTGTGGCATCTCTTGATTTCCGGAACATTCATATATTACTCGCGCCCTTCAAACTAAGTCGATATAAGGCGCCAAGGTGGCTTTGCTGTTGATTGGCAGATGTCCAGTATGTTTTCTGTACTTTGTGCTTTGGAAACAGAAGGAAACCCTAATTTGCAACTCTAGTCCCCTCCTCGCTACTTTAAGCCATTAAATACTGTTCAGGGATACGTATTAGCAAGTAGTATAGATAAATAAAAATGCGAAGTACAAAGCACAGATAAGTAACACATCTGCTTTGTCTATGGTGCCGACCTTGGGTGCCCTTGGTGAATATCCCATGTCCATCTCAGTTAGTTGTGGGCCTCTTTAAAAATCAGATCGACTCATACGTAAACCAAACAAAATATATAACTTTCCGTTCGGAGTTGCTAAATCTTAATATAGGGATGCACATAAGTTACTCCGGAGTTATGTTCATCGGCTGATGTGAATTCTCAGGCGCTTATTTCAGATCGGAGTTAAGCTGGTTCGAGCTCGTTGATGATGACGCATAAAAACGCTTCGATCTGACGGCCTAATATACCGTTTTAGCCATCTCTTATGGGTACGTCTCCAGAAACAATGACATATCTCTGCTGCAGCCCCGCCTGATATTGTAGCCTTCAACAAGACGGGTATTAACCGGCGGGATTCAGTGTCCTCGGCTCATCCCGTAAAGAACCGGCCTTACTCATGAAAATATATTGTGTACACGGTTCCCAAGTTACTACCGTTGTCGATGTGATGGTGATGTGGTAATTGATACCGCATGCTGTACGCTGCTGTCCTACATGTAAACGCCAGACCTAATTGACGTTGGAAGATGTTCTTGCCTCCTTTTGCATTACCTCGTGGGTCTTCTGTGTTCCAGTATTCACGTCCGAAATAAAGCTGATCTGATTTGATAACCTTTTCGATCCAACCGAATATACTCAGACTAAGCTACATATACTAGAACTGAACCAACATTAGCGATGCATGCCCGCAGTTTCTCTGGTGTTACCTGGAACTTCCTCAGACGCTTTCGTCCCCTGTGGAGAGACCTTTGCGCTCCCTGCCGCACTTGTCGCCCATGGAGGCGTGCCGAAGAAGACGCAGGCTGCCAGACCATTGAGCATGAGTCCCCCCGTGATGAGAAAAGCGCCTCGGAAGCCGTACTCCTGTACAGAGAGGGAGAGATGGATGGGGAGGAAGAATATTCATTAATAAAATGGGCCAGGTTAGCCTAGCAAAAAAATTGCTACACCGGATGGATGAGAAATAGTGTTGAAAACTACAATGTTGGCGATGATGAAGATGTGCCCGCATACGTAGAGTGGTTTACGGACTGGTATAAGAGCGTGCTTCGCAAGAAAGCCAGAAGTGCTTTGGTTGCCCAAAATGCGCTTTCGGGACTAGACCAGGAGCCTAACACGTCGCTCAGTTGCAATCTCACAAGAAGCGGCTGGCTGAGGGACACTCTGGCAGAGACCAGAGACGTTCTGCACTATGGCAGAGGCGACCAAAGGAGGTCAGCGGAAGGTAAGACAAAACATCAGCCACAATACGCAGGTCTTTACATCATCAATCAATCAGCGAAACCACAAAAGAACTGTGCCAAAAACTAAGGAGCACTATTGGCCGACTGTGTACAACACAAACCTGCTTATAAAATTTAGCCGTGTAATTCAGTAAAGCGTCATACGTGAATGAACGTTTTCATGGCCCTGCGGCACTCTTAATCTGGTTCCATATAGGTTCCAGTTAAAAAGGGTGATCCATATATTTTATGTGGATCCGAACGAAAGAATAAGTGGAACGAGGCACATAGGTGGATCTTATCTGGAACCGTCAGCTTGTTTTCTTTATGTTCGTGGTTTTTATCTGGAACCGAAGAAATGTGGTCATGCGATGTCGGCGGTTCCGGTTACTGTTCCACTTATGTCCCAGTAAACGGTTGGGGAGAGTGCGTTTGTATATTTTTTGCTCGTTTCTTGTTCCACATAACTCGTGCACGGCAGCGAAGTATGCACTCTTTCATGCATCAACTGGAACAATGAACCGCATATATATTAGGTGCTTCTTGACCCAAGATGCACGTGCGCATTTAATATACACGCGCACACCGCACATAAAATTTAATGAACTTCGCCGACATCTATGAAACTACCTTGCAGCAGTTAACTTCCATAATACGGCTAAGCTGTAGTTTTAGTGATGTTCTTTGACAGAAAACGAAATCCCACTTTTTTGTCAACGCCGTACAAAGCATTAAAAATGTCGAGAGGAGGATATCTTAGGCAAAAGAAGAAATTGCAGGAACCCATTTCCAGGTGTTCTGCGGCACCCAAACCGCTTTCGTGAACATCGTATTTTTCTAATTTGAGGCGTCAAGTACAAAATCACCAGTGACTTCAATTTGAGAAAGACTAAACGTCTTCCCTTTCCCCATATGCCGTTCGGACAAAGCCATAGCTGCTATAGCGCTGAAGAATTCGTGGTGCTTTTGTGAACATCTTCATTACGAAATACTTGTTGAGGCCATGACATTTTATGCATTTGGTTTACAAAGCGTCGCAGAAACGGCAGTTTTTGTTCAACACTCAGTCATCATCTCGCTGTGGTGTAGTACGCGCTCAATGGCACTTAGTCCACGTTACTTATGTTGTGATGGGGTACATACATGATAACCGACTGCGTCACATTTTACACCACATACATCATGCTACGCATGCAATTATATGCTTAGAAGTTAGTTTTTGTATTTTGTCTCGTCCCGGCTAGTAATTTTCACAAGCAAAAACGAAAGCCTCTTTGCAGGAGGAGAATGACACAAAACCCGGAGAACTAAATCTACCCCGTGGTATCTGCCTTACATTCTATATATTTATACTGAAATGGCATTCTTATTTCAAATTATGCATTGCAGTATCGCGAAAATTCGCAGTGTTACCCTAATTTTGTTACTTGCTGTAGTAATTCAAGTTCACCGAATGACCTGCCTTCTCCTGCTGGTCCCCCCGTTGCCATTTTCTTGCACTATTGGTGTTCATGAAGAAAAACTGCTGGAAAATGGGCAGATCTATTATTACTCGCTAATTAGCGAGTATTCACACTGGATTCACTATGCGGAAGTAGTTTTCTATAACGTGGGTATCAAAGAGCGTCGCAGTATATATTATTGGTATTGGAAAGACTTGTCAAGAGAACGCAGTCAATAAAGAAGCGTCGTTTTGTTTTCACTGCACAGAAAGAAATAACGCTATCATCAAAGTTTATGCACACATACCGCACGCGCTCACGGACCGCGGAGAGAAACAACTTTAGCCCAACTAACGTGTTAAATAGGCTAATATCTGAGCTCTTTGTTCCAGCCTCAGAGCAGCGTAGATGTCCGCTTAGAGGCCTACTCAGGCCTACTCCCATTTTCCGAAGCAAATATAAGCGATCAAGGGTGCCGAGCTTGTGATCTTTTCCGCGGACTGGTCACTGGCCACGGCGTGCATCGCCAAAGGCACGGAGGAAGAAAAAGTTGGCCGAAACGATTACGAAACGACCGCCACTTCAGTGCGGCATGCCGTGCGCATGCGTTGACAGCATGGAGGAAAGAATACAAGGAAGCGCCGCTTGCGTTGATGCATGGTATAGTGGGACGGCAACGGGTACAACGACGATGAGGGAAAAACGGGACTGCGTGAACACTTTTAACGACAGCAGCGCCCCTACATCTCAACGTTTACGGAAGCTAGTTTTTGTTCATCCGCATGCAGCGCCACCAGTGGCCTTCTATAGCGGTTTTCTCGATTGCTCGCGTTATGCGCCTGATGTACTAAATAAACTGTCGGTCAGACTGGCGGGAACTGTTACCAGTTTGGTTGTGGCGCGAGACTGCGGATTTCTTCATGTCCTCGGGCTGTATTTACTGTTCGACGAAGTGAAGTTTTGCCGGGAGACGCAAAAAAGGTCAGTGCTGCTTATTTATGTTCTGGTAACGGTTGTTGTTCTTTGACTTGTTCATCACTGAGTCCGATAAACGTGCCGCTCCGCTGCCTGTTCGATGCGAGAAACGTTTGCGGCCGTTATTCACTAAGCTTGTGTGTTTGTGGGTCGGAGTCGGCTGGACATTTCTGACTGCGTACGTTAGCTAGTGCTATTTAGAAAGTGGCTGGTGCGCGCATTTCTCGAGTGTGCATGTCGCCTTATGGTGTGGTGTTGCTTAGTTGTATATTGACGGTTGCTGTAGCTGTCAGCGGTACTGAATCTTCTCGGGTTAGTCGCACGCTATTGTCTCACGCGCGCACACTGCACAACATGTTTGTCGGAGCGTCTGTCTTTAGACGTATCGGTATTTTTAAACTTCCGTGTTAATTGCGTTGTGTTGGTCTTCTGAGAGCCATAAATTTACTGTGCTAATCACGCTATTCCGCCTAATGTTGACGTGCGTTCAAGGCGTTGGCGGCAGCACTGCTTACGTTTATCTGTGCTGTGTGTGTAGTTGTTCCTTGTTTCTTCCAATCCCTTCGATGAATTCAGATGGTCTATTTACACTAGTCAACGTTAGTTGGCTCCCTGACGTGTAGTGAAATGCAAGGAAAAGTGGTTGTCTGAGCAGTAGCGTAGGAACAAAACGTTCCTTTTGTGGAGGGGAAGGCAGGTGGAAACACGCAGAAAGTTTTAACGTCACAAAGTAAGTTTAAAAATAATCCATTCCTGCCATTTTATGCTATCAATGTCAGTGGCAGCTCGAGAGTTGGAATAATTTTCAAAACGCTCGGGTGCAAAGTTGTTGCATCATGATGTGCACCAAACATTAATCCATTTCTGTTCTCCTTTGAACGTAGAAATTATACGGCAAAAGCAGATTGCTACATTCTGGATTCATACTCTATGACCTGTTCAAAAAGAGTATATGGCTGACTGTGGAGACATTTGGCCCTCCACTGATAGGTTGTGACAAATGTTTTTGTTCCTCTGCAAAAAAAAATGAAACCAAATTATTTTCTTTCTTTACATGCTCCTGCAAAGTCATGGCTGTGGCATTCACTGGCTGGAGACATCTTTGGCATGCTGAAGGGTCATCGGGGAGAGTGTGGCGGATTATGAATGCCCTGTGGAGCTCATAAGCCACAAAAGAGTACTTTTTGAGTTGTGCATATTGTGCAGATATTCACCAGTTCGCATAGACCAAGGACATGTGAGCTTAAAGTATGTTCAAATATTTTCATATCTCAAATTGTTTATCAAGGATAGATTACCAGTGCTTCCGCTGTAAAAAAGACATTCTACTTTCGTGGAACGAATCAGACATTGTTCAATATTTTCTCGTGCTCCCTGGGTAAAGCAAGGCATAAATGTATTCTCTGATATTTTTGTACTGTTTATTTTCTTGGCAATAGGGCGAAGATAGACCTTAAACAGTGGTACAAGGAATGCATATGGCCATTTTAATTGTATTTGGACACATTCTTGGAAGTGTATCATCAGAAGGCAACACATTAAAGCTCTTGCACGGGATGAAATCATTGCATTCTACAAGTAAGTACGCACTGCCATTTTTGGGTCTTTCATTGCGCGTTTTTAGGCAGTTTCTTTATAACTAATGGTTTGAAACTTCTTTTCAGTGACAGCTTGGCCTGTGGCTCAAGGTGACAGTAGGAGCTTTTCGGAACACGTTAGCGAAACTTTCCTGGAAGTGCACTTTGAGACGGCCCTGGCAGAAACACCCGGGTCTTAATTTTGGTTGGGTAAGCTGGCATTTTGTTTTTGCGATACTCAATTTCTGGGTCTGTTCGTCCTTATAAAATCTCAGTGTTAAGAAGTTATCGTGAACGCCAATATTTTAGCCATTGTGTTCACATTCCGCCTATTACGGATGCTCCAACAGTGGCCAAAAAAAACACTATTTTGTATTTTAGTTTTGTAAATATTTAGCTTTTACACCTTGAGAGTTGTTGTGATTTGCCAGCACCACGGACACGCCCAACGTGGTTGCTGCTACAACAATACGGTGGCAACTGACGATTTAAATTTCCCGCTTTTAATACGCCCGTAGCACCAAAAATACTCCCAAATACAGGCGTAGCATGAGTAAAGCTTGCATTGGATTTTCACAGGTGGTTAAATAAGGGGTATTTTTTTAAAGGGAATTGTTTAGAGCACAGAAAGTGACGTCTGCAAGAAAATGTGCTATAGTTGCGATTTATAAGAAAATTGTGCAACAGCCTAGTTCAGCATTAGTCAGCTCAACTTCTGCCTCATACCACTATGAACCATGGAGGTAATACATATCGAGAGGGAAATATTTTAGGGGGAACGAACTCTACAAAAAGTTTTGCCACAGTGCGATATTTATGAATTCCTATGACTGGCCATTTATTTCTTTGTGGTAGAAACATCATTTAGCTGTAAGCTATAATAAGCCAGTTTCACTACAGCATTTTAGGGAGCACATTATACAGTACAGAGAACATTTCTTGCAGAGAGAAGATGTGTGAAATATAATGCCGAAAGGTGATTATAGTAATTATTATTTGATTAATAAACGAAACCTCTCAAGGATAAAAAACCTTATATTCAGGAGGATACCGAGGCAGCAAAGTTAGATACTTTCCAGAATCAAGGCAATTTCATTGATTGTCTGTGGTGATATTGTTTAGCGCACTTTCACCTTTAGCAGCACTCCCAGAAAAAACCCAAGAAATCACTGATTTTAAATCAATTACTGTGTTATGAAAGGGACTAAGCAACTCACTCATTTAAAGCAACCATGTAACAACATTTTCTTGTTTCCTTGAAGGTACATGAGGTGAGCAGTAAGTCTTCTCGAGGCACGGTTATTCTGAGAGAAGGGACTGGCGGCATCAATATTGCCCGCAAGAAACACATCACGGATTCGCCGCCTGCATTGTCACTTCAGGATGTGGTCATCCTCTTCTCCGCATATGTCATCTTTTTCATCGTGCAATCATGTTCATATGGTTGTGTGCCTTTGGAGAGTTCTTGGGACTTTTGCGGGGAGTTCTTGGAAATCATGAGAAGTTTGACAGTGGCCTGGTTGCATTTAAGTTGGAGTCTCTGTTGAAATAGTACTTGAAGTGTGCAGCTCTACACTACTTGGGATTTTAAATTATTGGTAGAGGTTAAAGTATCTCTTGAAAGGCATGAAGGAGGTCAGATGAAAGGCATGAAGGGGGTGAAATCAGATGAAGAGGTTTAAGTTACTTTCACATGCAAGTTTCATGTCAACTGAACATTGAAGTCGTGCCTTATTTTTCATCATTGGCACAATGCTCAGGCTGCCTTTGAATCTATAGTGGGTGTTAATGTAATTCATGGCACCGCATTGTAACGTCCTTATTATGCAAGTGTAGCTCATGATATTTTTTTCATGGCAGTGCTGCTGCTGATGCAAAAGTGACAGTGGTTATTTACGCAGATGGCTTCCGCCTTCATTGATAAATTTTAGTACCGGATATGAGCTGACACCCATGACCTAGAAGAATTGAAAATGTGCGTATTTGGCTTGAACAAGTTTTCTTCTTTGAACAAAGCTGCATTTCTTGCTTGGCAGAAGCAAGGCTTTGGTCACAATTACACTGATAGCAAGACGGGAGGGTTTTTATAACACGCAACTGTGAATTTCACCTTAGGTAAAATGTTGAGGCTGGAAAAAATGCTTTCAAGTCTGCTTTGTAAAACTGGTCACCTGTATGATTCAACGCTGGCTTGTATGCTTCTTAAGGATGTCTGACTTGTTGATGATGATGATGGTGGGGTTTAACGCGCCGACGCAACGCAGGCGATGAGGCGCGCCGTAGTGGAGGGCTCCGGATTAATTTAGACCACCTGGGGATCTTTTACGTGCGCCGAAATCTCGTACACACGGGCGTTTTTGCTTTTCGCCTCCATCAGAAAAGCGGCCGCCGCGGCCGGGAATCGAACCCGCGACCATGTCTGACTTGTTCCCGCTTGAATTGATGACGTATATAATTAGTCTGCTTGTTAAATTTTAATATGTGTAACATACTTCCAGCTACCTGGTTTGCAAAATTATATAAGATTCACGCTGGCTTTTGTGAGATTTTTTGGGATGAAATATTTTAAACAACTACAAATTGTTTGGGCAAGTAACGTGCCTTAAGTCAAAGGCCTTTTCAGGACGCTCATAAAGTCTATTTTGCCTACAAATAGCTTGATGTTACACTTACGTCTGGTGTCAGGAAACTACTATCTTTAATATTCATGTTTTAATGGTGGCATACTGCCACATGTGACCTCTCGTGTCAAAATGTTTTATAGTTAATCTTGGCTCGAGCGTTGTTTTCCTAAACTCTTGCACTGCACTGTTGTAGGTTTGTGATAATACAACCATGTATGGCTTGTTTTTAGGCCTTTCCCTACAATTTAATAGCCAACTGCATTTTCCCAAACAGTTATGCGTAAACATAGTATGGCAAGCGGAATGAGTCATTCCGCCTTTGAATTACCTTGGTTTATCTGATAAGACAGCATATTTGATGCTCACTGTTGTATAATGTCTGTGTCAGTGCCGCGGTAGACGCACACGTTAATTTATTTGTGAAGCAGTTGCCCCTAATACCGTCTTTATAAACCATGTTTTTGAGTAAAGGTGAATATGTGAAAATGCCACTTGGAGCCTAGTGTTATCGTTATGGTATTTATTCCTTGTACGTTTGTCATTTCCTGTGTCATTTAAAATAGACAGCTATTCAAATCTGAAATGTATGCATACTAACACCCAATAAAGTTGTATAGTATATTGAAAAGCAGTGTATGAGTCATAATAGTTGGTTTCGTGCGTATTTTATTGCAAGTATATTGTTTCTTTTACATGCAGCTGAAAGTCAGAACAGGATTCTGCGGGTGAAGCCAAAGACTGTGCCGCTCTAGGTGCCTCAGACCAACTTTTATATAGAACTGTGCTCCGATAGGCAACTGTTGGGAACTGTCAGGGACCACACTGCTGCGGTGGTTTCTGCTTTCCAATTGTTGGTATCACTGCGGGTCATATATCAAGGCTGTGTTAAAATGGTGGTTGCGGTTTCCTGCTGATACCAATGCATCCGCTAGCCTGGCATATGACCTCGGTGTATACCGACAGGAAAGCAGAAATATTGGAAAAGTGGAGTCCCATAGACAGCTTCCCAATGCCTATAGGAACACAGTTTCATATAAACAGCTGGCCTGAAGGTACCTGGAACGGCGCACCGGATAAATTCCATAATCATTTTACATGGATCAATGTTCCAGTAACCTAAACTACCATTTTATTTGGAACAGTGATCCGCATACTTTTATTTGGAACACCGATCCACATAATTTAGTTGCAAAAATATGTGGGGCACTGTTCCACATAATTTTCAGGATATGTGGAACACGGTTCCAAATATATAACTGGAACTTTTTTGCAAAAAAGTTCCAGTTACTAAGTGGATCTTACGTGGAACCAGATTAAGAGTGGGCGGTGAGAAAATCTCGCACCACATGCAGCGCGGATTCTGTCGTCACGAAGGGCTGGATACCTGTTTACAGCTGCAGGTGCAATGGACATAGCGATGTCCATTCCCGTTTTTGCCAACGCCCACAAAAAGCCACAAGAACCACGGCCCTACACACGGTTTCACTACACATGCGCCACGTCATTGCCTCTTGTAACCGCATATCGTTGGGAAGAAACACGCATCTCAGCAGAAGGTTTACTCTGCCTATCGACCGCCTCAATGCCTTAGAGATTGTCGCTACTTCTTTCAGCTACTCTGACATTGAGTACCCGCGCATTCGTGGATTTGCGTGGGCTGGCATCAAATGCACGTCTGTCAACTGACCTGTATCCAAAGCCACAGAACACCCGCGCCCCGCCCCGCAATTTTTCATATTCTTTTGTCCCACGGCATTTGAACTTTAGTACGATCGACCGAGTTACTGTTGCCGTCGCTGGCAATTAAAAAAAAACACTTAAAATATGTCGACTAAAGATTTAAAAGTTGCATTTTGCACTAATTAAATTACGTTCTCACGAAAATAATGCGACAATCAACTCAAAATGGCGAGCGAATGTTGGCAGGTGATCACAGAAGGTGTATTGGCTAATTTAGGCGCAGCTTACTTCCACGTAAGCGCAGCTTACGTGGAAGTTGACTACCAAACTTATCTGAGCGGAAAATACACCTTTCGTGTTGACATTATCGTTATCGTTGTTTGTTGTTGTTGAAAAACATTCATTTGTGTTGCAACGCCGCACTCGAGACGTTATGGTGGCTCACATTCAGCTTGTTGTCAAATTTTCAACGTCTGCGGATACGACGACGATAACAAGGACTGTTTCTTTTTGCCTATCGAGTGATCAACCGAGCAAACTGCACCGAGACGTCCCAACAAAACGGGAAGAACAACTGCGCTGTAAAACCCTTGAGTTCTCCTTTAACACGCATCTAAAAATGATAAAACAGTTGTTCTTTTATTGTTTGTGTTTTTTTATTTGGCCTGCAGCAGAGATGCATCTATTGCGGACGCCAATGCAGCGACCTTGTACGCAGCCGCGGCACAACGGCTTTGCAACCACAGCAGACAGCTCACGAACAGGGCCTACCTTTAGCAAGATGTGCAAGATAGGTGGAAAAGCGAAAGCGGCGAGCGTTCCTCCGGTGTAGTAGATGCCGTTCCCAGAGCCCCGGTAGAGTCGGAAGTTCTGGCCGATGATGACGTCGCTTGTCGGTACCACAATGCCGTTGCCGATGCCTAACAGACAACGAACGTGGAAACAAAAATTATTCGTCAATTCATCCTTCGGACCCTGGAGTACAGTTTACGGTCAACGTCCTGTTTTGTTTCTGGTACACACCTGTAGACAAGATAACGCACTGCAGTCGAGCTATCGAGTGTGGTTTCAGAAGAGCGGACGAATCTCACGCAGCGAAATCAGCATGCTGACACCTCCCTTCCCCCCCCCCAACCTTATGCCTCCCCGTACGCACGCACTACGGTGGGAGGAAATCAAATATGTCGTGGTTCGAGTCATAACAAAAGAAAAGCCCTTTGGCAGCGCATGTCGAGAAAGAGCCCGACGTTTGTCTCTACATCTAAACCACGGCCGATCTCGGGTCACTAAGGGCTTTTACGGAGACCTTTTTTTTTTTAAGCGAAAGCTTTCTTATTGGGACAATGGTGTCCTGTCACAACACGAATGCATTTCTCCATTGGCCGGCTGATCGACGGAAAAGCTCTTTTAGGACCTCTGGACATAGGGCGAGCGCGTGAAACGGGGCTTCCATTTCGTCGAAACGATTACTTGAAAATCGCTACAAGGAAATGGTTCCAGATGAGATAATACAAGCATAGGTCATGAAGAAGGTATCGGTATACATTTAGAGCGTTCGCAGATGCGTTTACTTAGTGCGCGAAAAAATGGTCGCACGGGTTCTTTCTTCGTTTGCCATTTGGGTCTTTGAAGGTTTGGCCATCGACTGGACGCAGTCTCAGCGAAGCTTGGACGCACTTTAGCTT
The DNA here is from genome assembly GCF_048455015.1 of Haemaphysalis longicornis. NCBI lineage: Eukaryota > Metazoa > Arthropoda > Arachnida > Ixodida > Ixodidae > Haemaphysalis > Haemaphysalis longicornis. The sequence goes on from NW_027526422.1 coordinate 57,596,906, forward strand.
TCGCGCTTCTCTCAACTTTCTTTACGAAGGGATGGTAAATTTTTAGTCGTGGATTAGTAGCGCTGTTGCCTGGCTATCTAAGGGTAAAATCCGAGCTACTCGCAAGATGGCCGCCGCTGAGAACTGTTAATTTTTTTAGGAAGTGGGAGGTGGGAGTCGGGGGGGTGGGGGGGGGGGGGGAGGTGACACACCGATTTTATTTTATCCGTCGGCTGACACGGGACAAGTTTCGCCAAAAATTTGCTCAACTTACCGGCGCAGATCCCCAGAAGCAGAAAGACTGCCGTCATATCTCCTGCGAAGGCGCAGCCAATGGCGCTCACGCTGCATACCGCTGTGCCTGCTATCGACAGTGCCATCAGCGGCACGCACTTTGTGAGCGCGCCAATGACGGGACCTGCGAATGAACGATATCAGAAGTTTCATTACCTAACCGACTAGGGGCAGTGGGGGGCCCACCTGGCCAGCCCCGACCCTGAAGACCAACTCTGGCTGAGGACCAATAAAAATAGTATAGCGCTGCTGTTGTCACAGCGCATTTTTAAGTGCAGAGCGCCTTATGGGCTCGCCTTGTCGTCGTAGCTCGCTAACGGTCGATGTCAAGCAACTGCCGGAATCAGGCGGCGCAGCGAGATAACGGACCCAAGTAGAGCCTGGTGTACCGTCGTCAGGGAAGTCACGCGGAGGCTTCGAAAACCACGTGGTTTAAATATGCATAGCCGTTCGAACCTCGTTAAACGCTGGCGCTTGTCATAATCTCCTCGTTGTTTAGCGCAAAGAAAACTGCAGGTACATTTCAGTCAAAATCTGTGTATATAACCGGCAGCCTCCCTGTCCGTTTAGTTAGGAACACTCGTTGGGTTAGTTTTTGCGATACTAAGCAAAAAAAGCAGCCGCGCAGGAAAAAGAAAATGGCGCATTCGAAATGACGCAGAAAGGCTTCAGCTGCGCATGACAAAAATGACGCGTTCGAAATGATGCAAAACAGCTACAGCATACGAAATCAAAGCAAGCACAAAAAGAACAGAACTCCCGCTGGCGCAGTTTCAGACAGGGGGCACGCGAGCGCTGCGAAGGCAGGAAATTTGAATTGTATATTCACGAAGAGAGGAGTGAGACATGGCGGCGAATAGCGTTATGGGTGGTAGAAGTTTCAAGCGCTACTTACGATGATTCAAAACAACTAGCCCAACTGTCAACTTTATTAAATGGCACTACAGCCCATTATGGCGAATCACTGTTCTGCACTTCTGATAGCTTTGAAATTGAATGGAACGGCTTTAATTTTTGCCCTAATCGCATGCTGGGACTCGTCATTCACCAATTCGCACATTTGGTCACGATGATTGGCCATCCTGTAGTTTTGTGCTGAGGCGCACCTGCGGCGATTTTTAAGAGTGTGGCGCTGATTCTAGCTACAAATCCCTTGCTTTCCACCTTTTGCTACTACTCTTCAAATTTTAGGTGTGATCTGCTGGCCCACGTGCCATCAGATGTCGAAGAAAGCCGCTTTTCGCAGTTTTTGTTTCGACCGAAGCCGCAGAAAAATTCAACAACCACTTTTAAAAACAGACCAAGTGAATAAAATGAAATTATTTTGAAAAATGGCACAATTTTATGTCGTTCCACCAGTTTAATGGCCATAGAAAGAGCCAACTTTATGCTATTGACGACTAAGCTTTTACACCGGTTTAAGCAGCTCAGAAACTAAAGCATTTAGTGAAATCTCTTTAAAGGGTAAACAATGCCACATGAACATAAATGTATCATCCGTGGCAGTAGCGGTTGTCTATCAACCGAAAATTCTAAAAGCGTGAGAACAAAAATCACCTCCTCATGCACTTTCCCGCGCTAAGATTTCTGACGTCGCAAATCGCGAATGGTGAAACGCTACTGGCGGAGCTTTTCCAATCGTTTTTGAGGAATAAATAGACAATGAGGGGCCGACATTTTACCGTAATTATATTGTAATACAGTGTTTCGAACCTCATAAGATTTCCTCATCATCTGTACTTTATCATCAGTACTAATTCTTGACTCCTGTCATCATCATCGCCTCTACATATTCATCATCACCGCGTAAGGCTCTTCATTCGCCAGAGCGTCTGAATTTACGGTCGACCCAACCGTTCTCTCTAAATATGCATGCGGAAACTTCCACATATCCCTCTTTAAGACATAAATTCAGCCTCTTGATAATTCCTTCTTTAACAGACTCACTCTCTACGCCTGGCGGTAAACTTTGTTTCCGTTTATCTTTCGGTCAGATGTTTCACCTTGTTGGACGTTCACACAAAGTGGTTCTGAGTGCAACTCGCCTAAAAGCCATGCGAGGCTGATGCTGACGCTAAGCGTCCAGCTCGTCTGTTCGCGGTTGACTCCGAAGGTGTCCACCAGTGCCACGTAGATGACTCCCGAGGAGCGGCGAACCAGGCTGCTCCACAGCAGGTTCCACGAGCAGGCCACCGCCACCAGCCAGGAGCGGGAACTGTCCGGTCCCGAGGCCGGCAGGCCTCGACAGCATGGCATGCTGCGCTGCAACTCCTTCGTGACGACGTCAGCGGGCACTCAGCTTCCTGGCCCGCCGATGGGTGTCATTGCGGCTGCGCATTGCAAAACATCCGTCAGGCTTTAAAAAAAGGGACCCTCGGCTATCTCGCGTGTGCGAACATAATTAAGAAAGAGAGATAATCAACTTTTATTGAGCCCAATAAAGGTATTGGCTAGTGCACCCAGGCACTGGACGGGGTGGAACCCTCGTCTTGCGTCCCATAGGCGTCTATAGGCTGGGCGTTAATACTCCCTAATGGACTTTGGATTAAAAAACGGACATCTTGCGCCTCGTCAAACAGCATTTGAAAGAAAAAAGGCCTCAAATCTCCCGAGCACAGCATTAAAAAGATGTTGATCGGGTGGAGAAATCACCGGCATACCTTGCAAGGCTAGCTCCACCCATTATTTACCATCAACTACAACAACGACGACGAGAACTTCGCAGGTCTCCTCGACTGGTAAATTTTTTTACCTACACCGCACATGCATAGTGCCATCGGCAAGCGACTTTTCTAAAAAGGAGGAAACGATTGACCATTTCGGGCATAATTTCCTCGACTTCAAGAACTGTCTCAGAACCTCGTTCGAGTGCGAATACTGCGTTCCGGAAGCATTCCTCGGCCCAGGTACGAATGCTCTAGAACCTTCTAAATCGAAGCTTCCTACGCCTCACTGGTGGCGTATGTCGCGTTGAAAACGCACGGCAGGAAAGCCAACTTTCGCAGACGATGGTGCTGATGATCGTGGGTGAAATGAAAGAAAAAAACGCTTCCCGTTGTTGGAGTCGAACCTCGGTCCCTCACGTTATGAAAGCGAAGTCTACAGTATTGCACCATTCTGTCACGGCCAAAGGAGTCTGAATTTGCAGAGGGGCGCGTGGACGTGCAAAATTAGAAAAATCATGCACCTCTCCGTCTGATCACGACGGTTGCTGGAACACAAAGCTTTTTTCGCGCGAAATCAAATGGCGAAGGGTCAAAGCCGCGGCGATCTAAAGTGCGAACAAACTGCATGCAAGGCTCAAAGTGTCAAAGTACAAACTAAAATGAAAACCCAGGAATGCGCCACGAGAACGCTTCGCGTTAACCACGGTCGTCATTAGGCGGAGTGGTGCATGGTTTTATTAAATACGTTCATAAGATCTCAGGTATTCCTACCGAGCGGTAAACACCCATCCCCTTTAAAGTCGGCCTCACTGCTGCTTAAATATGCATTGCAGGGAAGCAGTGGCGTAGGGAGGGGGACTTCTGGGGCTTCAGCACGCACCCCCTCCCCAAATTTGGTCGCGCTGTCACGCGCGGCGACCAAGGCAACCACCTGCGACGGAAAGCATCCTGGGATTTTCTCTATAGAACCCCAGAAATCCTGCCCGGAATGCGCGCCTACTCTCCCTTGGTGACCTGTTATGAAGGCCTCCTATGAAGGCATCCCATGCGATGATGGCCTTCTATGCGAGGCCTTCATCCACGAGGTTGTTCTGCGAACGCGCGCTCCGCGACGGTATACGGAGAGTTGCTGCAGGACAAAGGGAGATTCACAGGCCTAACCGCGGGCATGGCTGCTTCAGTACCTCCACGCAACCAGGGCCGCCGCCGGAAACCAGTGCACTAAAGACTCCGGACTTCGTCTAACCCCCCCCACCCCCTTTATACATCGCGCGAATTTACCTGCGCATTTGCTGCTGCTGTTCGGCAAAACGATGTATTGCCACAGCGACAAAAAAAAGGTCGTCTTGCCGCACGTGCGGCTCAGCTGCAGCGAATATTGTGTTGCCAGTGACACTTTTGCCTTGATGAAAGTATAACCCTGTCGCGTCTTCCCCCACTAGTGTAACTTTTGACGTATTTGTGTGTGTGTGTGTGTGTGTGTGTGTGTGTGTGTGTGTGTGTGTGTGTGTGTGTGTGTGTGTGTGTGTGTGTGTGTGTGTGTGTGTGTGTGTGTGTGTGTGTGTGTGTGTGTGTGTGTGTGTGTGTGTGTGTGTGTGTGTGTGTGTGTGTGTGTGTGTGTGTGTGTGTGTGTGTGTGTGTGTGTGTGTGTGTGTGTGTGTGTGTGTGTGTGTGTGTGTGTGTGTGTGTGTGTGTGTGTGTGTGTGTGTGTGTGTGTGTGTGTGTGTGTGTGTGTGTGTGTGTGTGTGTGTGTGTGTGTGTGTGTGTGTGTGTGTGTGTGTGTGTGTGTGTGTGTGTGTGTGTGTGTGTGTGTGTGTGTGTGTGTGTGTGTGTGTGTGTGTGTGTGTGTGTGTGTGTGTGTGTGTGTGTGTGTGTGTGTGTGTGTGTGTGTGTGTGTGTGTGTGTGTGTGTGTGTGTGTGTGTGTGTGTGTGTGTGTGTGTGTTTGTGTGTGTGTGTGTGTGACTAATTTTGGCGCAATTATCCGCAGTACCCGACGGTTGACAAGCTGCTCCTACGCAATATATTGGCTTAAAACACAGGCGTTTAAGATTTGTCCCTAACCGTCGCATGTGTGCAAAAATGAAGAAAAAAAACTCTTCTATGACAAATCGGCAATAAAGTAAAACATCCATCCACAAGTTGTTTCTTTTGTGTTTTTAGCGTTTCTAATGTTCGTTCCGTGCTTTGTTAGTTTTAGGTGAATTAGTTCTTTACTTCCATGTTTCTTGCTTCCACGTTTATTAAGCATATATGTTTATGTTTGTTATACATTCCAATATTTCTTCAAGTGATATTGGCTCCTGTGTAGACAAAACAGAAAATTACAAGCAGTAATAGCAAAGTAAAGCTGTAGACTGGGATAGCTGGTAATTCATAGTGATCAAATGTAGCGCAGCAGAAACACACGGGACGGAAAGAATACACACGGACGAGTGCTCACTTCCAACTGATTGTTCCAACTGAAAGGAACGACTGTGTTAGCAAACCGTCGGTTGCGTTATCTGACCGTGAACTACATTTCCTGCAATGTGATGCCATACGCGACAGGCCACTGTGATTGTCAAAATGTTTGGCGCGTGTTGGGTGTACTCGCTCTTTCTTTATCAGTATTTTTGTTTTTGTTGTTTTGTTTTTTCCTCTTTTTGTTGTTCCTGCTAAGGTTAAGCATATATATTTGCTGTCATGTGAATAAAGAATCAGTTGGAAGTGAGCGCTCGCCCGTGTGCATTCTTTCCGTACCGTGTGTTTCTGCTGCGCTACATTTGCTGAGTGATAGCAAGTCTGCCAGAATTCTCGGAGCATTAGGATGATTTTGTTTATGAAATATTTTTTTCTTGTTCTTGGCAGGTAATGGCTGTGTATTTCCGGTGAATAGATAATATTTTCAGTAATAGTTATGTGTATTACGAGTTAATAGTTATGTATGTGTTATAAATATTTTAATTCCTTAAAGAAAATCATATGGGGGAGGTCGAGGTGCAATCTCGGCAACCACCCCGAGCAAAAATTCATGCTACGCCCCCTGAGGGGAGGCATCTTTCGGAAAAATATAAGCCAACTGATATGGGATGGCGTATGCGGCAAAAGTGGTACTAATGAAGTGCTACAGATGGACGGGCGGATTTACTCGTTGAGTTTACAAAGAAATGCTGAAGCATTTAAAATGTGAGTGACCTATCTTACAAGGTAACCCCGCACGGCAGGAAGACGGAGCATGGAGCGCGGAGCTTCTATTCATTCTCGGGCCAATCCCACAATGGATTGTGTGTCCTGCATTGTACGCAGAGAGTGAGAGAAAGAATTAGCGTTTAGCATTCTTGATGCCATACGGTCGCCCCAAATGAGTCGGCAGCCGACTAACCCGCACCTGTTCCTATCCAGTCACCGTGCCAGTGGGACGTCGTTGATTGTGGCGATTCCGGTTTCAGGGCCCCTGGAATCTGCGTTCAATACCCCATACTTGCGAGTGCTTTTATTTGTAAGATCTTCCATAAAAATGTCCACGCAGGCACCCACGCACTCGCTAAAATTTGACGAGAGGCTGGGTACTACTGGAGTTATTTTATTCCTAAAAGAAGGCATAATATTGAAAAAGTACAACCTTAAGCCAAGTTCTCACAAACAAGTCAGAGCCTGCTAAAAACCAGTCCACACCTGCAAAGGTATTCACGCAATACCTGCTACAGCCGTACGCTCAATTCAACCAGGCGAAAAAGTATTTCACACAATGGAATTCTATACACCATTGTTCAACTATAGCGCATTCGGTGAAACCACAATGAGTCAGGGCGTTTGTGCATTTTGCTGTAATCCAAATACGCTTTTTGCCCCAAGAGTCACGCTCCTCCCTTATCTGGGTATTGGACGTCCTCCAAAACTTAGTACAGCGTGGGGGCAAAGAAAAAGCAGGGTCAAAATAAGCTTATATCAGTAATGCAAACGGAAAAACGCCTTATTGCTTTTAACGTGAATGCGTTTGCGAATACCACTGCCAACGACGTACGTTCTTATCGAAAACGGCTGCAGGGGCGTTTGTTAGATAACTGGGCGTGCGCTCAGGCCCGTAAGCTAGCTCGTGGAAATGTCCAGATCGAGGAATCATCCCAAACACGCAGGAAGTGCGTCGTCACGCCAGGATATTGCGCAGCTTTCCATCGGGATTTCGCCATTTACGGGCAACAGAATCACTGCACAGATTCAACCAGCCTCGTGGCGGTTTTGCTCGGGGTGGTGTTTCAGAGGTTGGAGTAGATGCCCCATCACACTCAGAGTTTTATTTTATCGTAGAGGGTGAAGCATGACAAAAAATAGTGCGAGCATGAAGCTCCGAAGAACGCAAATCAATTAATTAACCTTCATATTATCCCCATTATCGAAGTCAAGTACCGCAACCACTTCGTCTACTTCCTCAGCATCATTGCGTGTGACTGCTCTCGTTGAGATGTGTGTGGATATGTATGTATGTATGTATGTATGTATGTATGTATGTATGTATGTATGTATGTATGTATGTATACATATATATATATACATTAATAATAAATGGTTACGCTAGTAGAGGTTAAATAGTAAAAAGGGGTGCAATAAAAAACATAACTTTACTTCGAAAACATAACATAAAGGACGGTCCCTGTCCGAAACGTCGATGTAAAGTTATGTTTTCGAAGTAAAGTTGTTTTCCCTTTTTACGATATATATATATATAGATATATATATATATACATATATATATATATGTATGTATATATATATATATATATATATATATATATATATATATATATATATATATATATATATATATATATGTATATATATATATATATATATATATATATATATATATATATATATATATATATATATATATCTACATATATATATATATATATATATATATATATATATATATATATATATATATATATATAAGCAATAAACTACTTCCTTCCATTGGAAAAACACAGGGTACTTCACGTACGAATTACAGGAATTACAACAACAGCTTCCCACCCTGTCTTTTTTCAATGGAAGAAAGTTGTTTATTGCTTTGCTTTTTAGAAAAGAGTTTGTCGCCCGCGGTACCGCATCTCCTGTTGCTATGAAACGCCGCGTTTTGTTCTTTTCTTTCTTTTCTTTGCTGTGGAGAGATTTTGAGGAGCACAACGTTACGAAAGTTTGTACGCACCTCCACCAATGTTCTTAACAAGGGTGCACTGTAGCACACCTTCCGCATAAGCATGCGTGCTTGTAGGTTGTATGTTACTCAGATGAAGACTGGTCCTCCAGCCGAAACGTCAGTGAACCACTGTTCTTGTTTTTAATCGTGAGTCAACAATTTTCTCAACTATACATACATACATACATACATACATACATACATACATACATACATACATACATACATACATACATACATACATACATACATACATACATACAATGCCAGCGCATTACCTCGGGCGTTTAGAAATATTGGCGGAGGAGTACACAGTTCACGGGTAGTTGGTCATGCATCCTTAAAGGGGGGTGTTACAGCGCCCTAACCCAGGGAACAGGAGCAGCATACAATCAGCGCATTGCCCTGTCTTTCTACTTTGTGCTGTCGACTTAGTGCGCTATGACATCCCCTTTAACAGTACGCAGTTCTGCATACATACGCATTATGTGATGCACCCGTTTCTCTTCAGAAAGAAAATGACCGAAACTTTTTTTTTAATTTTGCACCGCACTGTCACAAGAGGCATCAGCCGAACTGAAATTTGGGAGAGCCTTTCTAGGTGTCCACTCGTTGCCAGACTAGTCGCTGTCTATGTGCGTAGCCTCGTCAACTGGAACACATCCAAGCGGTGATTCAATTCCTTCGGCCGCGATGCAAAATTCCCGGAGATATGTGGGGTCATTAGAGCGATGATTATCAGACTGTCTCGGTATACGCCCTTCGTAAAGAGTTCACCCTTGACAAGAAAGCGGAAATTGGGCTTCCCTACTGCCCTGATAGTGGGATGACCCTGTTTCGTATACCATTAAATAACGGTCCAGAAGGTATCTCAATATCGCGATGTAGTGTGTGGAAGACAATTCCAACGACACAATGCCGCCACTAGCACGAAGATTAAAAAATGAAAATGAAACATTAAGGGGAGCATTCCCGAATCGTGTTTTTCTCATCTCAGTACATGCGACCCAGTTCTACAATGGAACACAGTCTAGCTGTCTCTTCACACAATAAAATATGTTCATAGAAAGAATACCCCCCCCCCTTCCCCAAACCCGAAATGTTTCTATGTAATCACAACCGCAGGACAAAATACGTAGTTTAACCGCATGGCACGTCATTATAATTCTTCCCCAACGCAAAAAACTGGAATTCCTTCGTCTACACAGATCCACACAGATGTTAATAATAGCCCCCAGTAACAAGACGACATACCATTCCATCGTTAGCCATGCTAAAATCCGAACGGACAAAGAAAGAAACTAAGCGCGCCAAACGTCACTGTTACAGCTTATGGAAATAAAGCGGGTCATGCGGCGGAGGTAGCTGTGTAAGGAAATTTAAGACTTGTGCACGCTCTGAACGAACTTAAAGCAACGCAGCTTCAGAGGGGAGCTCTCGATTCTCACATCATCGGTCCTTCTGCTCATACAAGATATATGCACCAGCATTTCAACTTCACAAAGGCTATAACCACTCCAGTTTCCTTGTCATGACTTCGTTAAAAAAAAGAAGTACTACAGGGAATTTTTAAAGCACGGATTATACCGGTTTTAGGGTTTGCAGGGCAAAGGTCATAGCTGTACTTTATTTTGCACATATACGACAAACTTGTACAAGATGTTGTGGTTCAACAAAATATCTTTTTGCCACATTTACCTTTACCCATACCTCCCCCCCCCCTCCCCAAGAATAAACGAACAAAGCAGCCAACTTCACAACGTTATATAGCTGGGCTCGGCTGGGCTGTGATCCTGTAATGCGTATACGTTTATGCAATACATTGCTAAGCGATTGTTTTTGTTTCTTTTTCGCGCCAGATTACTTCGGATCCGCTTAGCCTTCTTTACGCCATAACAACCCTCAAATACCTCTTGCAACCGCCTGCATTTTAAGCCCCTTCTGGTTTCAGTTTAAAAAAATCTTATGAAACAAAATGTGTTGCTCTTCCTTCTCTTCAACTTCATAAGGGCAAATGTGTCTCTTTTTTTAACCTGTGCTAACTGTTTTTGCACACACATACACACACAACATATTGAAGTTGCGAAATGGTGCGGTTAAATCCATTATACGCCCAAAGGCATTACCAGAGCTACCCCATTCACAAAAAAGCGTTCATGCAACGCTAGTGACATTGCTAAGAAACATAGCTGTTGTGTTCGGGCCCTGTTGCTTGAACAAAGTGCAGATCTTTCGACATCTGGAAATCACTGCCAATCACAAAATGTTGATTACAAGATGAGTTCTCAATTTTATACGTCTCCAGTATGTATACTGTACGAAGATTAAGAAAGTAAATACGAGAAATGGTCAATATTTATGAAAAACATCGTCGACGCACCCAGCTAGTGAGCCCGATAGCATTTTGTAACGCTAAACTCCTTACTTGGGCGTATACAGAAAGATCTGTTATGCCAAACATCCAGCATTGCGTGTAGTCTGCAGTGTTCAGTAGCGTTTAATGCAGATAACGCAATGCATGAAGGTTAACAGGATTTAAAATCGGCGCCAAGTTCAGTTTGGGCTGATGTAAGCTGCTTGTTTGACGTGTAGCGCCTTCTATTACATACACTGCGCACTATGTTCGAGTGACCGTACTGCCGTACTGTACCCTTCCGCCATGCCGATGACTGCGCATGCCTGGTGAACCGCAGAGGCAACACAACGAATCTGCACGATAATAAACACCGTATAGCCGTTACAGTAATTAACGAGTGTACTTTGGAAGCAGCTTACGTTCAAACATACCGCAAAAAGTGACCTTTTAATCAGCGTATAGGCGAAACTGCTTGCGTATATGAAAGAGGCCTCCGTGAAACACTATAAGGCTATTTAAAAATAAATTATCTAGTTTACGCTGGTGCATTTCCTGCAGGCTTCCCTGGGTCCGCCCTACATGCACTGTCCTTCGTTAAATTAAGAATTAACTGTGCGAGGGCCTTTATGAGTACTTATTTGCACTATATCCTCAATTTTGATTTCGCCCCCATTGCAGGAATATTTTACAGAAATATTTTACAGGAATTTCTTGCAGAAATGTTTTACAAAAAGCGCGGCAGATAGGCAAACATTTTGCACTTCCTTCTAGCTATTTTGTTATTAGAAATAGAGATTATTTATCCAAGCAAATTTCAAGAAACGAGAAAATGTAAAATAAAAGTAACGACAATGATAATCATAGTAAGTAAAAATTAACGAACGAAATCAAAAGGTGTGCCTATCTTATACACTCCCGTCACAAGATGAAGACAAAATTAAAAAAAAAAGTAGGAAAGGCAGACCGAAACACGAAAAACTCGCAATAGAAACCAACTGTGTAATTCCCTCTATTTGAACAAAGGTGAAAGGTGAACAAAAATTAGTTAACACTTTTAGTCGTTACAATAGGGTAAATGGCGATGATTGGTCGAAGGGAAAAAAGCGCGAAATGAAGAGAAGCAGCGTATGCGAATACATACGCACATAGAGAGTTTCCGAAAAATTTGCACACTCCTTCATGTAAAAAAAAAAAAAACGGGAGTTGTTCAACGTTCGATACTGCTTCTAATACTTACACACCCAATGCGTACCAGAGAAGACAGATGAGTTACCTGGACTGCTGAGCACGAGGACTCGGGTTCGGTTCCCGGCCGCGGCATCCTTTTTCTGATGGAGGCGAAAAGCAAAAACGCCCGTGTGTGCGAGATTTTGGTGGACGTTAAAGATCCCTAGGTGTTTAAAATTAATCCGGAGCCCTCCACTACGGCGCGCCTAGTCGCCTTCGTTGCGTCGGCGCGTTAAACCTTACAATAATAATAATAAAAAATAGTTACGTGGATGCATGCCTTTTGTATTCGATTATCCCGGATTAACGAAGAACAGAAGTTCACCGCTGGCAGCCTACACTCAATAAGTCCTTCTTCCCTGGTGTTTAGAGTCAAATGAAGAGAGCGAAACCAAGGCCTAACACTGAAGATAGCGGTTGCACGACCTCCGCCTTATCGCAGCGGATGTCACGGCGCGCAGAGCGTCACAGCGTACGCGGAGCATAGCTCCTAGATATAGGTCAGACATCCACTCTTCCGGTGCATGTTCCTGCCCTTTGGAAATACGCATTGTGTCGCGTCATGAATGTCTATAAAAGGGAGCCTGGGGGAAGTCCAAGGAGTGGACGGAACAAAGCTCGTTTGGTGGTAATTTGCGACTGGGTATACCTTTTTAGCTGATTAGCTGAATGAAACTTTGGAAGGGCTACTGTTTCGTTCTAGGGTCAAACATGAAGCTGTTCGTTTCTCTCCCGCGTCCTAGGCATCTTACCGCCTGTGTAACACACCAATGCAAAGCGCTAGACCACGGAGGACAACAGTCAGGTCACATTGGTCTGTGAGACGTCCTAGTCTATATCCCCCCTCCCCTCCCTTACCGTGCACGCATGACTGGCAACTGATGATGTGCGCGTGCTTAGACGTGAAGGACACCGGGTGAAATGCCACGCCCGAAGCCCTTCATTTACGACGAAAAAAACACCGGCAAAAATGTCACACTAGGAGCCCTTGAAGAAAGAAACGCAAAACGCTGGCTCTTCGGTACAAAAAAATTTCGGACTACACCGATTTATCCACGGACACTTTACGTAGAAGCCGAGGCATATATAGCTTCGCTGTAGAAGGTGTGTTGTGAAGTGGGGGAGTGAGTGAGTGGGTTGGGGGCATCAATTTCGCTTAATTGCCAGACCTTGGGTATGAATAAAAATCATGCGCGCTCCGAAGCGGTTAAACAATTTGAGGTGTTCAACGCGCGCCGACGTCTCGTGCATTGGGATGTTTTAGGGGCGAACCCCTTAGGGGTACGGCCTATTGGCGTCTCCTGTCATCGTCGTAATCGTTGTCTCATGTAGTAACAGCACTAAAACACCGGGACGCTAGTTTACGCCTCGCGCTAGAGAGCTTCGTGCTTCAAAGTCCAGAGACTTTTACAGCAAAGCTGCGTACCTCTACCCCAAACGGTTTTATATCCGTTGGTAAGAACGCCAAGGTGCACTTATAGACTGCATGCTTCGCTCCTCCTCAGGTTTCACGTTAGTGGAGATGGCCCGGGATTTTCTTTTCTTTTTTTTTTTTTTTTTTTTTCACCTCCATCAGACGAAAAGCCAGCGCGTCCGAGATCGAACCTAGGTGTTCGTGTACAGCAGCACAACGCCTTATGCAGAGCAGAGGAGGAGACGTCAGTTTATCGATGTTCAAGTTCCTCATTCAGTCTCTATAGGCGCGTCATTATGCATGCATTTAGGCATTATATACGCTTGGACGATAATACAGACAGGGAAACCAAACAAACTTTTAACAGCGCGGGAAGGGGAGGGGTGACTATATTCAATAGAATAATATGCACTAGGGGATTTGATAAGTTGCAACCAGAATAAAAATGCCGAAAGCACTTTATACTTACAACTTATAACTTACAACTTAACGGTAATTTGTCGCCTTTCCCGTAAATAATGCACACATCGCCACATTATGCGTCAGTTATCCTGTAACGCTCCAATTGGTGTTCATCGATATCACGATAAAATGTTTTCCTTGTGCTACGTAGTTGACCAAAGGGTCACCACTCTCTTTGCTACGCGGTTGCGTCTCAACGCCGCGCTCATTTTTTCCACGAACACACATTCAAGAAAATGCTGGCAATGAAGCCGAAAAAGTATTACTGTGAGGCAGCAATTCAACGAAGCTGTGACGAAATCTATCGTAACCGGTACACATGAATAACCTATGAGGATTACTTCCGTCAAACTTGCTTTTCCCGCTTCTTCCCCCCTTCTCCTACCTCAGAATTTCTTTGCAACGCGACGCTGACCTTGAACGAATGCGGGCTCACCGTATGCCGCTCGGCGGGTCGAAAGTGATTCGTCACAACGACGCATTTGGTGACTTCACAGGTCCGTGATCTTCAGTAGCTTAAACACACACGCGCACACATCCGCCGTACCACATCTCCAGTAGCGGCCGCTAAACGCCCGCCCTCCTGGGACCGCTGAATAGCGCAGTCTAAAAGCGTCTCGACTTCACGGACTCCCAAGCAAGCGCTCGCGAAATCCGCGCACGTCTGATTACGAAACAGATGCTGACGGAGGGGTGAGGAGGGGGGGGGGGGGGGGGGGGATCTCCGTGCCAGTGATGAAACGTAACTTCTCACGCGCATTGCGTGGTGAAGTCAGTGAGACTTCGCGGCCGTTCACCGATGCGACCGCGAAGTAGAAGACCCCGCTGGCGCCAGTTATTCACGTCCGGTGTGCCTCATGTTCGCCTCCCCTCGGTTGTCGGCAAACCAGGAAAGATCGCAGCAGCTGCGCAAAGGAAGTGAAGCCGCGTCCTTGATACCGTCGACAGTGGGAGGGAGAGATAAAGAAAGGCAAGGCGAATCGCCAACCGTGGAGAGTCTGCAGGCGGAAAAAAAAGCTACTTTGCCTGTCATTTCATCATGCCTGCCCGTTTCCTATTGCTGCTCACGCAAGCATGAAAATTGCGAGCTTGGCGACGTTCTCGTGAGCTCTTACTCAGTGCCCGATGGCGTTGTGAATACAGAACAGCGTGCGGATTATATATCGAATGCGGAACTCACGCTTTTTTAACAACCCCTGGTGGGCAGTATAAGCATACGATCTGCTGCACTAACTCGTACGAATGATGACAACTGCAAACGCTGAAGTTTTCGGAACCGAGGTAATTAACAATCATTCAAGAAGCCGTGAACCCTCTCAAGCTATTTTTACATTTTATTTCTTGACAATTAGGCTATAGTAATGAACTTGTTAACCCTTCAGTCTAGCAGATCTTTTTTATCATTGTTGCAAAACAGCCGAGAGCCTCAAAATTTTCCGAATGCCATGGACTAACTTTTGAGCGAGTTTCTTGAAAGCTAGGGAATTTATTACGGTAAACGAAATATATAAATATGAATGCGTGTAGGGAAAGTGTGGCCGCGCTTCGGGGAAACTGAGATGTCGTGATGTCTGTTTCGGAATCGGATAAAATTGTCACAAAAAATGTCCGGCAACGTTTAAAAAATGTTTCAATCACGTCTCAACTAATTTCTTGCGTATAAACGGAAATTCCAGAAAAAGTGTCATATAGTCCACGCCAGCCTGAGTTGATCATAACTCACTTTGTTGCTGAAAAAGTCAAATATTTGTAACCGCAATTTTGGCCCAGGTACAGGAAACAGCGTTGTATGTGCGCACCTCGTTTAGGTCAGGCGTTTTCTCTCCGGCATGACTCCCGAATTTATTTTCGCTTGTTTCTTGTTACGGTTCGCCATGCATGTCTTAACCCGGCGAAAAACTTGTCCGTGCGTCCGTTAGTATGTACCCATGCTCTTTCTAAAACGTCTTGCACATTCCCATCGCTGCAGAGTGTGGCGCAGTCATTCGAGGTCAAAATGCACAGATTTAATATGAAACTGGCCTATGCAACCCCAGTATTACATACTCTAAGAAGTCCCCGCGGGGCGTCTTCACCCCAATGCTTCAAAATGACTTATCAAACTGGCCTAGTGTGCAAATTCAGTGAATGACGTGGTCGAGCATTCAATTTGAGTGAAAAACGGCATCTGCGCAGGGAGATTGCGCAATGCAAAACGCTTAGCCAGCCTTGCGTGTTGTCCCTGCGCACATGCATCTTTTTAGTCAAATCATACGTTGGGCTTCGTCACTCTCCCCATTCGCGCACTACGCCACTCCGATTGGTCATTCTGAAACATTGTGGTTAAAACGCCCAACGGGACATTTCTTAAAGTGTATGTGTTCCTAGGTGAAATAATTTTATCATATTCTCATATCAAATTTCATTTTATCGTATCTAAATGCGATGTATGGCTGCTTCGAGGAAAAAATTCTGCGCACGCCCTGAAGCATCGCCATCGCCATCCTCATGACCTAACGCACCATGTAACGCACAAACGCACGGAAATAAGTGGCCTCGTTAACGCGACCCCGTACAGAGGGACTCAAGGTTAAAGAAGTTGCTTCGCTCACTCGCTCACTAACTCCTCGTGACAGACAGGGACAGATGAGTGAATACTACGACGACGCGCCATTGACGGGAAGCCGTGTCAGCCGCTTCTCGCAAACGGGAGGAGGAGGAGGAGGAGGAGGAGGAGGAGGAGGAGGAGGAGGAGAGACGGCGGAGGAAGAGTGCGCATATGAGTTTGTATGCGTGTTTTAAATACGCCTGTCATCGCGTTCTGTGATCTTACCAATGATTATTTCGAAAGAAGGCTTGGCCCCGAAATTTTTCAAGAGAGAGAGAGAAATAACTTTTATTTGTCCAGTTTGTGGAGGAGAGCTAGACCTCCACCCTAGGCGTCGGCCAGGAGCCCTTGGGTCCTAGCAGCGTCTTCGGCTAACTGGACGGCCCAGACTTGATTCGCCGGGTCTGAGCTGAGCAGTACGGTCTCCCACTGCTCATTACTGCTAATTTTGCGGCTCTGAGGAGTCGCCTGAGGACATGCCCATAATATATGTGCAAGATCGGCCCGTTCCTTGCATCTCCGACATTTATCTGAAAACTGTCCAGGATAACAATGACTATACGCGACGGGGTTCGGGTACGAGTTCGTCTGAAGAAGCCGCCAAACCACAGATTGCCTTTTACTGAGAGATGGATGAGGGGGGGGGGGGGGGGGGGGGGGGGGGGGGGGGGTAGCGGGCTCGTTCAAGCCGGTAATGAGTAGTCAGCTCCCTGTAAGACACAAGCCTGTCTCTGCCCGTCCAGCGGAGCGAGTGAGCGTCTGGGTCAGAAGTGTCGACGCCAGCTCGGTCGGTAAAGCCTCGAGCCGCATCGTGCGCACACTCGTTTCCGGCCAGGCCCGAGTGGGCCGGTGCCCATATCAAAAATTTTTCAATCTTCTTTTTTCTTTCGACGACGAGTGGGAAAAACTACGAAGCCGAGATTCGTGCTTTTGTGTGAATGAGGACTGACTCCCCTTTGACTAGAGAGAGAGAGAGAGAATGGTCTTTATGTAGCTATATAGACTCTACCTTTGACTGACGGATGCGGGCGCCACCTACACAGAATTACGCGAAACCTAATTTCTGGTCTTCGACCCGAAATGATATGGCATGGCCTCCCCGATACACCTCTCGAGTTCAGATCTCATTAGAAGTTTCGAAAGGTGCGATACAGACGGGGTGTCGATAAGCCGTCTCACGTTTAATTGCGCTTCTATCGAAAGATAACTTTCTAGGACAACTTGGGTCAGTTTCGTGCGAAGTGCTTGATGTTACCTCAAAAACAACGCGGCGTGCAAAGTGAGTGCGCAGGACCCCTTTAACAGCAGAGCTGTATTTCCGCCGTATACCGTTGCCATAAAAAATACCAAGAAAATAAACTGAGCGCACGTGAGCATGCGCCTCGTGAGGAGCGGCCAGCGTCGGCCAGGCTTTCGCGTAGCCTGTGCCCCCTGAGGAGCTCGCAAAAAATACCAAGAGTAGCGAGCACACGGGAGCGTGCGCCTCGTGAAGAGCCAGCTCGACCTTCAAAAACACTCTGCCCAGCGTTTGTGGCGTGATCTCTCGCGTGCTCTTCTGCTCGCCAGTTCACGTGCGTTCGCGCCCGAAATGGGGAGCACAGACGCCGGGTTCACGCTACAGGCGCCGCGTTCGCGAAGCTGGTTGCAGCGGGTCCTTGCGCGTGCTGACGCGGTCCACTTTGGGAGAGATGCGAAAGGCTGCGGGCAAAACGCTTCGGGCTTGCCAGTCATGGAGAACATTCAGCGGCAAGTTTGGAAATCTCCGAAGGAGGGGGGCCACCAGCTCTGCTGTTTCTCCAGCCTTGCACCACTGCGCAAATTTTTGCGCAGTGGTGCAAGGCTGGAGAAACAGCAGAGCGGGTGCAAATTTTGCGCAAAATTTGCAGCTGCGCAAACTTATCGTTTATTTTTTTATAGAAGCTGACATTGTTTTCTACTTGAGCTCACTCGCCCAAGCTGCTCCTAAACAAAGCAACCTTACCGTTAGCTTTAGCATTATTCTCTCTCGAGCGTGATACTATTATCACGGCCACTCGAGCGGTCGTGCTATTGCGATGGCCTCGGCATGCGCTATCAAATGTCGCGTTGCAATGCCGTCTGGGTGCTTCGGTTGGAAGGTGACATCATCGGCCCGAGGCCACCTTCGGGAACGAAAACAACGCGTTGTCTCAGCTCAGCATTGCCAGGGATCAGTGTCCAAGGAGATCGCTAATGGTGTACCCACGCGACTGGTCTGGCCATATTAAGATTCGTGACGCCATGAGCTTGGTGATATGGTCCACCAGCAGGTAGCATTCACATGAACGAATCGGCCGGAGTAACATACGGCAGGCCCACAGCTTTGTCAAATCCTACCAACGAGTGTTGCCGGTAGCAGCGGCTTTGCCTCAACTTGATGATGCAGCAGCAAAGAAACGCGCTATAAGTCTGTAGCAAATCTACCGCTAATGCTTGATGTTGTACGTCGCTGTATTCCACGAGAAGGGCAGCGGCATCCCGCCAGCACTGAATTGCGAATAAGCGCGGGGAATTATCTCTCCGTGACATCCATGGTTCGCGGAATCAGCAGACAAGTCGACTAGAGCATGGATATCAGCGAGGTTGCGTAACCTGCGTAATGTGATGCATAATCCGCTGATAAGCTGCGGAGGCAAGAATTTGCTGCCACCCACTTCTATAGTCCCATTCTTTTGCATTCGTGCACGCAGTTTTTAACGTTAATAAGTGCCATTTTCGTGCGGAATATCGCATCAAAACATTGTGCAGGCTCGCATGACTTTGGAGCAATGAAAGGCGAACTTTACTTGTGGCAAGAGCGGTGGCAATCACCGTGCACGCATCAGCGGCTGCCCGTTTCGCGTTAGCGCATGGGTCCATCGAGGGATCCGGATGCCCTGCACGGGCGTTGACACCTCGTGATGTTAGCACCTGCTAGGAGCGAAAGTCACACGAGTCGTTAAATGAGACAAAAAGCGGTGGAACTCTTGTAAGCACTAAATGATCGTAGCCGTGGCAGCTCCTTCCCACGCGGAGTCTACAAACATGCTGCTTTCCTGCTTTCGGATGTTTTGATAGCGTAATAACGTGATGACGGACATTTTTTTTATGTTAATTATGAAGACTCTTTATTCCTTCAGTGAAACACAGCCTTTCACATATGGCCTTCAAATTTAGGAGACCCGTTGCATGCCCATTCGCACAATTGAAAGTGACTTCTGTTCTCCCCCCCCCCCCCTCTCCTCCTTCGTACGGTTAAGTCACATATGAAAGGCCGCGCTTAATGCCCCCGCCTTTCCGAAATTTTTGCTCCCGTGGGCGGGGGTTCGAAAGACGATAACAACTCTGCCTGTCGTCCAGTAACGACTAGCGATAATTGTTTTCGTGTAGATAGGCTACGCACCAACCACATACGGCTTCGATGCATGTTGTCACGCGCCCTGTCAGCCCTTTTGCAATTTCAGTGGGGAAAAAACTACCTAAACAATCGGGAAGTTACAGGGAGTGCGACGTCATCTCGAAGTCTGGAGTTTTAATTGCTTTTGCTTTTTTTGTTTCGTTGTTTCTTTTACTTTTCCTTCTTTTATCCTTTCCCTTTCCCTTCTTGGCCCCCCTCTCCAAAATGATACACTGAGAACGCCACTACTTTAAAGTGTTTTAGGGGTACCTGTGTTTCACAGATGGCTTTCACAAGCGAAACCATGTCATTGTTTGGGTTTTAAACGTCCACCCGACTTAGCTCCATTGGGAATTCATAGAAATGACTTAGTGAAAACGTCTTTGCAGAACCTGCGACCTTCCCGAACCACTGGCGCTTCAAGCAACAGGCAGCCGTCTATCCCCATGTGGCATGCATTCCTTGGAAAGTTGAGCTTGATTTCGCTCGTACCGCCGTGCTAAATAGGCACTAAGGTATTAAAATCAACCGAAGCTTGTATCGTACAGCGCAAAACCAGAGTGTGCGAACCACTTTCTGCTCTGGGTGAACTATTCCAGCGCTCAGCAGCACGACCACACATCTGCGAACGCTTTTCCGTCTAAGGAATGCAGTCGGCAGACATGAGATATTGTGGGAATTTGGGGAACGCTTACTTCAGGAGCGCTATGCAATAAATAGTCATCTGGGCTGCTTGAAATGCTAAAACTAAATAAAAATGCAAACTACCTATACATTACATACGTTGTATTTCTGCCACTGGCATCATTGGCTTATGGCCGACAAAAATGCCACCGTAGCCTGCGGACGCGGAATCATGAGTTCCGTCGGAGCGGCGTTAGCGGCCCAGTCTCGCCGCGGAAGCAGGAACGGTGAAGAACCCCAAAATTACTCTGTTGTTCTGCCTCCTCTGCCAACCGGGTCTGTTGTGTTGACCACCTTTGTTTTGCATGGAGACGTAAAGGCTCGACCTTACCGAGCTGAAGACTTTCGAGGCGCATAAACGCAACGCTCGCTGATATCACTGCCCTGGGCATCTACCAGATGAATAATATTCGGGCAGTCATCTTTACGAGCGAAGAAGGAAAGAAAAAAATGCTCGCGAAGAAAGAAATCACCGTCAAAGGCCATAACGCCCCCCCCCCCCCCTCTTTCTTCCCCCCGTGGCGAGATTTGTGTGTGCCTAAGAAAGGGGCGAACGCCTCATGCCATATTGACCTACGCGTTTGTCGAATGAGCGAGGTAAGCGGCATGCTATCTTGTTTTTCCAACTGCCTGTACGTTTAGAAACTGCAATTAACGTTGCAATGATTAATGTACGAAGCCTGGAAGCGAGACGGAAGCAATGCCAGCTTAGTAGGCTGTTCGCAGATCAAGAACTGGATATAGTTGCAGTGCGAGAAACAGGAAAGCTAGGAAACGACACACCCATGCAACCTTTTAGAGCAAATTTTATTGTGTGTCTTGCACGCCGTGGGAACATCGGCTGGCAGCGCCCTTTTTGTTAGAGACGATCACTTGGGGTTGTCGAGCAGACCGTTGTTGCTGATACGAGAGTCCGCAATGTGACTGCGACTTTTCATTTTGCAACATTGATTGATTGTAGGGTTTAAGGCGCCGACGCAACGCCGGCGATGAGGCGCGTGGTAGTGGAGGGCTCCGGATTAATTTTGACCACATGGGGATCTTTAACTTGCGCCGAAATCTCGTACACACGGGCGTTTTGCTTTTCGCCTTTATCAGAAAAGCGGCCGCCGTGGCCGGTAATCGAGCCCGCGACCTCGTGCTTAGCAGCGCAACGCCTTAGCCGCTGAGCCACCGCGGCGGGTATTTTTTCAACATTGAATGGAGAGTTATATGTGTCTACGCACCGAACAGACAGGGTTAGCGGGAACCTTTATTTCAAAATATCAGTAAGCACCTTGAGTGCAAAAGGATTGTTATCTTGCTTGGGTATTTCAACTGTGTGTGCATGATAAAGGACAGAGCAGCCCACTAGCGTGTTAGAGATAAGAGTCCCGATTGTTTAATGGGCATAACTTGAATATTGTTTGGATGACGTAGCTTTTTCTACGTCAGAGATCCAATCGGGTTTTCACATTTCCAAGGTAGAAGTCACGCGAGGCTGGATATAGTGTACATATCAAGTGAACTGGCGCCACTGTGTGGCAATTATAAGGTCGAGGCCTTGTCTTACAGCGATCATTGCCTTGTGGAATTCTGTCTGGGAAACAAACAGAAAACTCCGAAATCGAATTGGTAGTTGTGGAAATTAAATAGTCGGGTGCTAAAGATTAACTTTTTGCAGCTAGAGTCAGTGAACTGTTCATAACACGCACAGTGATGCACAGACGAGCTGCGGAGTGAAGTTAGATCTTTTTAAAGAACCAGTTAAAATAGGCGCAGTCGAAAGAAGCACAATTATCACTAAACAGAAAAGAGAGAAGGAAAAAGAGCTTCATTAACAGTTATAGACTCTTTTGTTAGAAGAAAGCGCTAACACCGTCGAGTTTAAACAAGAAATAAGAGGCACAAAAAATAAACTAGAAGTCATCGATACTCAGCGTTACAGGGGAGCTATCGTGCGAGCACAGGCAGATAAAATGTGGTTCGGTGAAATGCCTACAAAGAGTGCGTTGCAAGGGTGTTGTCTGATGAAAAACTTTACGGGCAGAAAAACGAAACTGAATGATTGTAGGGTTTTAACGCACCGACGCAACGCGGGCGATGAGGCGCGCCGTAATGGAGGGCTCCGGATTAATTTTGACCACCTGGCGATCTTTATCGTGCGCCGAAATCTCGTACACACGGGCGTTTTTGCTTTTCGCCTCCATCAGAAAAGCGGCCGCCGTGGCCGGGAATTGAACCCGCTTCCTCGTGCTCAGCAGCAGAACGCCTTAGCCACTGAGCCACCGCGGCGGGTAAAAAAATGAAATCAGGGAAATACAGTACAAAAATGTTGTTACGGCCAAAAAAAAAAAAAAAAAAGGAACGATTGAGTGTGCGTTCGTTTAGTATTATACTGCACTATAATACAGGCATATCCAATGAACGATTGCTTTGCTGATGAATTTTTGTCGCTTATGCCCAAGTTAGAACCAGGGCTTTGTGAAATAATCGAAGCACCAATTAGTGCGTGGAAATTAGAAAACGCAATAGGTGATCTGAACACTTGCAAGTCACCCGGGCCAGACGGGTTACGCGCGGAATTTTACAAGGCTTTCAAAAGAAACGTAGTGGTCTCTTTATATGAAGTATTGGTGTAGGCTTACAAACTATACATGTTCTCCCGCAGTCATTTAAGGAGGCGCTTATCGTCTTGATACCGAAAGCTACTGTCCGTAAAGGCGCATAGGCCAATTAGTCTGGCCAATGTCGACTACAAAATTAATATGAAAGTCTTAGCTGGACGGTTGCGAAATGTAATTAAGTTTTTGGTAGGAACGCATCAAACTTGCGCTATTAAGCACCGCACGATAAGTACAAATGTACACGTCGCCAGAAGTGTGTTGGAGTGCTGTGATGCCTTTTTGAATCGTATGGCGATGGTACAACTCGATCTTGAGTAGGCTTTTGACCGGGTGTTTCGTGACACATTTTTTTCAGAATCTCAGAATACGCGAATGTTGGTTCTGTTATCTTGGAGGGTAGAAAGATAGGACTGACAGATGCAATGCCAGCATAATTGTAAACAAGAATTTAAGTGAAAGTATAAAAGTTGGTTGTTCCATCAGGCGAGGTTTTCCGTTATCGCCACTTATTTTTGCGTTGTATCTCGAGGCTTTCTGTATAAAAATAATCAACCATGAAGGAATACGGGGGTTCGCATTACAGAACACCGAAGTAAACCTGCTCACATACGCAGATGATATAGCTGTTTTCTGTCGCCATCAAGAGAGCATAAGCGAAGCAGGTAACGTGGTGAAGTCCTTCCTTTTGTGGAAAATCTGGGGCTGCAGTTAACTGGCATAAATGTTCCGGATTCTGGCACCGGAACTGGTGCTCAACCCCTCCTGTTTTTGAATTCATACAATGAACCACTGTACCAGCAAAGTACCTGGGGTGCCGCTGGAGCATTATAGGGATAATGGAGACCATTCGAGTAACGAGACCGAAAAGTTGAGGGACAAAACAAGAAACTGGCAAGGGCACAATTTTTAAGTGCAATGCACTTCTTAAGCGACCCTGAACCTGCGTCCACCGGCGATGTGGACATGGCACATACCCACGTGGGGGATTGGCCAGGAATCTCCTCGTCTTCCTTGGCAACGGGGGGAGATGGGCGCGCGCTGCCTGGCCGCTGACATGGCACATACCCACGTGGGGGATTGGCCAAGAATCGGGCGTGAAAAGGGCTAATGCACCTGCTTAAAGGAGTACTGACACGAAATTTCAAAGCTGAGATCCGCTCTAGCAATCAAGTACAACGACAACACAAATAGGTGTCTGTGAATAAATGCATCTTTCTTTCTTTGTAGTTGTGTGTGTGTGTGTGTGATCTCTCTTTCGCGAACATTACCGAACCGCGCAAATTCAACTCGTGCATTCGCACTTTCACATTCTTCCCCTCGGGGAAATGCGGGGAATTTTTTTTCATGTTTGCCCGTGCCACTATCTGCAACCTTTTTTTTATTAGCCAAAGTGTGTTACGTGACGCAAGTGCTGTGTATGTCACGTGCGAATCTCCAAAAAATACACAGAGTATGTGCTGTCTTTATTTGATATCCCAGCTGGAAAGAACCAGTCGCTCTAATATTTTTCGGTTAGTCAAGAAGGGAAGACTTGGTCTTTGTCATTTATTTTTACGACAAGTCGTCGCACGGTTTTGTCTTGTGCGGGATCAAAAAGACGCCTTCCTGCGCACGGTAATTCAAGTGGGATTGAAAAATGTCCAACCTGATGTTGTGACAACAAGTGATATTCTTTGCATGGGGGTTAGAGGATATTTGAGAGAAGTGGCTCTGTCGAATTTTCGAAAGTACAATTTTCTTTCGACTACCTGTGTAGTGTTTCCAGGAAGCACCTGTACAAGAACTTGATGGATGTTTGTTTACCGGTGCCACTGTATAAGTGTTTATACGGTACAGGCACTGGGACTGACGTTTTAAGAGGGTGAAAAGTATGCTGGTGAACCCCCCAAATGAAGTCCTTTATTTTTTCAAACTACACATCTACGCAGAAAACCCTTCCCGTAAATACGTGGCTAGCAGAAAGAGGCATTTTTGGTCCATGGACAACAGGCTGCAGTCTGTGCAAAAAGCCGGAAACTATTAATCACGTCTTTATCGACTTTTGGGACCCAGTGTTCCACTCGGGAATCCTCCAACGTACGTTAAAGGAGAACTTACTCATAATACCGCACGCAATCCGATTCCTACCGGTGAAAAATGCGTGGGGTGTGCCGTACGATTTGATCATGCATGGTCGTCAGTCTTCATAGTACATAAAAGACGAGAATGGCGGTGAGGAATGAATGCCCGGCCCGTCAGGTAAAAGTTCATCAAAAGCGCACCGTATATACGGGGAGAGCTTCGTGCAGATAATCAATCCCCTGAGTGATTGCCTTTGCTTGACGATTTAGTATGTCTTAGAAAGTTTTAAAGCCACTGAGTCAACCAAGTACGGTTGGCGGATTTTAACAATATCAGATTTCATTCATTTCATTTATTATACCCTGAAGGCCAGGGGCTTTACAGATGGGAGTGGGTAAAAACAACAAAAGATACAACAAAGCAGCATGAGTGATGATATACATAATCAGATAGTGCCGGCACTATCTGATATCTGATCAGATAGATATCTGATATCAGATATCTGATCAGATCACTATCTGATCAGATAGTGCCGGCACTATCCAGGTCCAGAAATTAAATCTGGACCTGGAATGGAAGACACTTTCAATGATTCGATTACTTTTGCTACACCACGCGGATCGATTACAATAGGAGTCATTAAGGGGTAATCAAAATTGGCCGTGCATATCGGAGTCGAGCTAACTGTACGAACGAAGTTCTTGCAGAATTCGGTATTAAGGACAAAAGGGCACTCGGTGTCGGGTACAGACTAGTCATTGCTATCTGTTAGTTGAATACAGTTACTTTTGGCCGGATTAATGACGCTCCAAAATTTATGTGGGTTACTAGCAAGCAACGATGGTAACGTGTTTTGAAAAAAAAAAAATCGTTGTGTGATGTACTGTAAAAATGTCTACGCAGGCAATAAACAAAAAAAAAACAAGAAAAGGCTTATGGCCGAGTAGTCGAAGCACTATGTAAGTGGTTTTGGAAGTCGCAAGTTCGAATAACCGGTAGTGAAAGTGTTTTTTTTTATTCGATTTATTTGTTTTGGCGGAATGTTTCCTATACTAAATTCACCATGTTTGCTCTGTACTGTTCATTGCTCCACGATCCAGTTCGCAGAACGCGGGCACTGACGCGCTGGCGAGTTCTCGTTGGCGGGGTGTTGCCATAAGAACCGACTACTTGCGGGCAGAGTCTCGAATCAGCCGACCCTTGGCTTGGTGTGAACACGCCTCTTACAATACAGGCACGAGCCAGGCAAGCTCCAATGATGGTTGAAAGGCGCATCGCATTTGAGCGTCTGCGGTGACGCGGATGGCGTCCATTCACTGCGTACGCCTCGGCTAGTGATTGTTAGGCTAGGTTCAGACTACTGACGCAAAAGCCATATCGTGGTCTATGGACGTAAAAAAAAATGGCGTGTCACGCAGTTCGGTTGGCCGAGACGTGAAATGACGCCATTCTTTAAAGTTATTACGACAGTTGCGGCAACCGTCTGAACCCGGCCTTACGATTGCAAGCCGTGCTGGTAGGCTTATCTGACGCATTTTACAGCCGACAGCGTGGCAGGAGCGCGGCATGCCAGATTACTGAGATATCGAGAATGCCCATCCAACGATAACTCGGATGCCACGCATGTTGTGTCACAGAACCGAAACCGAAACTTGTTTGAATTCTAATCTTGGACATTGTCCAATCACGTAGCACCTTTTACGGACGTCACTGTTGCTAGTTGGTGCGGCCGCCGCAAACAGCGCATGCTAGTTTTTCTTCTTTCCGGCTTTTTAAAATAAATACCGCCTTACCGCCTGGATAAACGATTGAAAGTGCGTTTATTTGAGCCAGTCTACGCAGTGCAAGCAAAAACAGGAGCTTGACAAATTCACGTCAGTGTGCCTTCAGGCGCTGCATGCTTCGGTAGAGGCGGGGATATATCAGGCAATAACGGCTTTACCCGATAATAACATAGGGAAAGGTCGTAAGGAGTGCCGCAATGGCCCTGTGTATACGTCCTTCTTTACGAAAGGAAAAGACAGAAACCATGGTTTCTGTCTTTTTTCTTATTTTGTAGATCACAGGCAAACATCTGGTGCTATTTGTATATCGCGATCCGCAATAATAGCTTTTTTATAATTTGTGTTTTTATCTTAACGAAGGGTAAAATATTAATGTTGAGAAGCGTTTTTAATGCAAAAGGCTTTCACGGCAGGTAATGTGCACAAAGGAACTATTAGCATCACAAAAACAGATTTTTTGGACTCCCACAATTCCTCTGGGCGTGTTTCTTAACAGTCGCCTCCACCACATCAGGACAATAGTCCGTTTATAGCTCTTCGCCCTGGGCGCGGCCGTGTTGGCCGGCGTGACGTCATTCGGCATGGCTGGGCTTTCAGAACGCGTTGATCGACACCCAGCGAGACATTACGGAAGTTGTCGAAGTAGATGGCGAGCCAATCTCACCCGAAGACTACGAAAACGGCGCGGGCTGGATTACCAGCCACCAGCAACGAAGTAGCCGAGCCAAGGCTAGGCGACTGATCGAGACTCCCGAAACCAGGATGGCGCCCACCGAGAGCAGGCGCACAAGAACCAAAACATTATCCAAAAAAATTCAAGTCGGGAACCATACTTATACGCTATGACGGAGTATGTGACCCCACCCGACGACACATCCAAAGGCGTGATTTACAACATCCCCAACTATGGCACGCAAGAAGACATAACAAAGAGTCTGGTCAACTCGAAGAACCCCGCGATTCTTCAGGTGAAACGAATGGGGAAGACGAGCTCGGTTATTATCGTCTTCGAAGGTACCAAAGCTCCGCACTACGTGTACTACCGCGGTGCGGAATGTCGATGCTTCTTGCACAGAAGTCTATAACACCTGCGGTCGTCTCGCGCATCGCACGGTCGTCTGCCCCAGCCGAAACAATAAATACTGCCAGAGCTGCAGGATTAAAGACCCACCATAAGATCAGAATGTCCATCTAGCATGCGCCATTTGCGGCAAAGAGCACGTCACAGGCGACAAAAAATGTCGCAACCGTTTCAATACGCCGTTCTTACTCAAGCAACGGCAATGGGAGCAACAGCAGCGCTCGATACAAGAAGAGGAGAGAACCGGCTCCGGAATTTTCCCCGGGGAAAACTACCTGAGCCAGCATGGCGCCTCTTACAGACAAATACGTTCGCAAATCCGGCCACGCACAGGCGTATGTTGTCGAAATTCGATCCCCAGGTTGCCGAAATTAACCCGGAGCCCTCCACCACGGCGCGCCTCATAGTCCAGGTGTAGCTTCGGCACGTTAAAGGGACCCTGCAACACTTTCTTGAACTTTTCTCGAAATCTTAATTGCTTGCAGACCCTAGTCACCCAACACATCCAGTTCTAGTCCCTCAGCCAGGAATTACTGATATATACCCATCGGATAACTTAGAAACTTACTCGAAAGATTTTTCTTTCTTTCGCGGGCTTGGCGTTCTTAGACCGCTGGAATTACGCCATTACAGCGGTTTAGCGGCTATTAGCCGGCTTTTATTCTGTTGCAGCAATGAACGACTTGGATAGGCACTCTAAAAAAACACAAAAGCAAAGCCGAAACGGAAGGAGTACTTGCTGCGACGAGCAAATCACGCAGTGCTGCTTCGTGCTGGC